>NW_016159387.1:80036-87779 GCF_001687245.7 Rhagoletis zephyria | reverse complement strand
TGTACACCTCTTTTCTCTGGTGCAGGCATACAGCCTCATGTGTGTGTGTTGTCGAAAGCTCCTTCTATGTATATCAAGGAAGGCACAAAGTACAACTTCCCCATAGTCGAAAGCACTCTGGATTTCTGTAGAATAGGATAGCTGGTAGAATTGTTAATATAAAAGATGTATTATTTATTGGCTCCACAACAGGAGTACGGATCTATCGAAGTACTCCCCAGCAAAATTAAGTTTATTTAAATATTGTTCTACTACATCCACGGATGTGAAAAGCAGTTTTTCTAATTATCCAACAATTTTAAACGATAATATAAAAAAGCTTGTTCTTTATACTGTATGTCTAATGATCTGAGCATGGCAACTTAACATAACTTACGGCTCTATCTTAAAAATTCTGTTAAATGGGTTTGGGAAACTTAACGTAACTTAATGCCACGTCGAAATCTGTTTCATTTTGATTCTCTAAGTTCTACGTTGCGTTAAGTTACATTAAGTTGCCATAATCAGGCGTTAAGTTTGCCAACCTGTCAGCTGAGCTATTCAAGTACAGCGATGAGGAGCTGATAAGGTGCTCGACTGCAATTTAAGTGCGCACTGCCCAACCACAAGAAAGGTGACCCGCCATTCGCGCCAACTACCACGGGATCAGCCTTCTAAGCATAGGTTAAAAAGTTTTATCGAGCGTGTTGTGTGAAAGACTGAAGCCCACCGTCAACGAACTGATTGGGTAGACCAGGTATTCACAATACGCCAAATTTTGGAAAGGACCCGCGGATCGACACTCATCAACTATTTGTTGACTTCAAAGACGCCTTCGACAACGCTAAAAGGAGTCGCCTTCAGTGTTGCCAAACATGGGCTTTTCTTACCAAAACTGGTCGGTTTTTCCATTTGGTAGGTTGGTAGGCTAGATTGGATTTTGGTAGGTTTCGCAACATTAATAGTTATTTGCGAAAAATATTTAATATGTATCTCCAAAAATTTAAGGAACCGAGTTTCACGAATATTTCATCGGTGCCTTCGTATAACGGTGGCCGTAAAGATGTAAATATACATACCTGATTGCTCATGTGCTCAAAAGGGCTTGTCAATAAACCCACTGAAGTTCACCATTGTCCACCTGACAGAGACTCCATGATAAGACTTGGGAAGTAAACTAACCCGTTGCCACATATACGTAATGTGGCCAACCGTACTTCTTTCGTAAGTACAGTACTTCTTTTTTCGCTCTTGTACTTCGTACTTCAAAGTACAGTCAAATGTACTTCTTTGCGATATTTTGTACTTCAGGAGGGAGATTCTGTAACCAGTTGCGACAATTTTCGGATCGCTATCGCACTTTTTGACGCATGATATAAATGATTTGCGTCAAAAAGTGCGATAGCGATTCGAAAATTGTCGCTAACTGGTTTCAGAATCTCCCCCCATGTCCCGCACTTCTCCGATCTTCTGGATGATTGTCACGTGGCATGGGCGATAAATTCATTCAAACCATTAAAGCCGCCGGGGACCGATGGCATCATACCTGCGCAGCTGTAGAGGTCTCTGAAGGTGTCGTGAAATCGGTTGGATCCTATTTATGTGAATTGCGTGAGAACCGGCTACATCCCCAAGGCTTGGAAGGTAGTCAGTATTGTGTTCATCCCGAAGGCCGGAAAAGGCGCATATGTTTCCCCTAGGCATTATAGGCCAATCAGTCTCTTTTCGTTTTTGCTAAAAACGCTAGAGAGACTGATAGACCTACACATAAGAAACGCGATCCCTCGTGACTGTCTTTCAAGAGCTTAATGCACGAAAAGGTCGGTGAATACCGTTTTGCACACATTGGTAAAGTAGTTAGGGCAGCCCTTCACGCATAAAGAGGGGGCCTTCAACAATGTCACTCCAGAGGCGATAGTCAATACCTGGAGATTGAAACCAACCCTTTCTACAGCTTACTTCGTGACAGAACAGTCGCGGCGAAGTGGAACAGCGCCTGCACTCAGTGCAGAGTCATTAGAAGCACTCCACAAGGTGGTGTTCTCTCTCCCCTGCTCTGGATTGCGGTTGTAAACGACCTTCTAGAGAAACTGGAAAAAGTGGGTTATCGGGTGATCACCTATGTAGATGATGTGAAACTTTTGGTTAAGGGACGATTTCTAGACACCCTTTTTGATTTGTCTCAAGGTTATCTGAACCAGGTAACTAGATGGGCGATCAACGGCGGATGTCGTGGGAGCCTAATATTGTGGAAAGGGTAAGAAAGGTTTCGGTTGCCTTGTACTGCTGTAGCCCCCCTATCGGTCCATCTAGGAAACCAGATTTAAGCCTATATTGTTTTAAGAAGCCCTTATCTGGTGGAACTCACTAGAGAACAAACTTGTAAAATAAGAATTAGCTGAGCATTAGGAACCACACCTACACTGGCGCTTAACATACATATGTTGAACACGGCGCTAGGGCCACGAATTTCGAAACGATACGATACCATATCGATAATTTTGGCATTCGATACCGATATTTTTTACTCGATAGTTTTAAAATATTTTTTGGAATCGAGTACCAGAATTCTAGTATCGTATCAAATGTCATAAACTCAAAGTAGTCAGCTTTCAGATACGTCAAGTCTTGCTTTCAAGTCTGCTTGTTCTAAGGCGAAGGAGGTGAGAAGAGAGGGGAAGAGTACAGATACCTCTCATTTAAAGAACCAAGAACCTGAAATAATAAAAGTTGTCGCGTCTGGAAGCAAATAGAAAACACAAAAGAGAATGCGAAAAAATTGCTTTCAAGACTTCACGTGTGTGAAAGGAGACTTACAAAGATAATGTGATTATCAACTCTTTCCGATATAAACTGGGCTTTAATGAACAGACATTTTTTTCTATCGTGAGGATTGCATGTGGCGGGATTTGAACACGCGGTCTCGGTGTTTAAGTCAACACCTCAATGGCAGAGCTTCTTCTCCGATTTGTTGCGTGCGCCTTGATGTTGTGCCACAAAGGGCGTTTTATTTGTTTTTTTTGGATTTTGGTATCGATATTTGCCATATCGAGTATTTTTATTCCGATATTAATGGGTACCCGATATTTTTCCAGCGATACTTTAAATGAGTACCATATCGATACTTTCGGCTTTTTTAATACCTATTGGCCCGTGTGAACCAAAAGACTTAAATTTTTTTTTTTTAATTTTAAAGAGTTAAGAGTTAAATAATTCTTTAATTTATCAAATTTTTGAAATTTTAGGGTTATTTTACAAAATTTCGACGTCAGAGAGAAAAATTAAAAACGCAATTTCACTTTATCTGGCCCATAGTTTCGAGAGTGTATTGATTGTTTCGAGTATTTTGAAATTGTATGGTTTTTGTCACACGGTGTTATTAGTTGATTGAAATCTTTGGAGTTTAATTTTATTAAAAAGCCCGCAACACCTATAATTGCTAAAACTTAAAAAAAAACCGATTGAAGCCGGTTTGCAAAAAACAAGTCAATCACCCTAAAATGATTGAATTAAAAACAAATTAAATGGAAATTCTACTAAATAGTTAATCCGCGTTAATTCCGCCTGTAAGGGTACAATTTTAATCAGATCAACTCCGCCGTTAATACGGATCAACGTTTGCGTCTGTCTATGCTATTAGATAATGACCTTTTAAACATATAGTTTTTCTTCCAAGGTAATATAAACTTTGTTTTTCCAATGCCATTCCAGGACATATTTTGCTGGGAATGCCATAGGACAGGCGATGACTTATTCGTTATTTTTAACGTGATCTCTATGTCCTTGTCAGCAACAATTTGAGCTGGAATCCAAATCAAAACTTTAGTTCCAGCCAGTCTATAACTAAGACATTATCTACGATAACTGAAATTTCAGACTGAACGAGGCCTAAATCGTCCCGTAATGGAATTGAGAAACTTATAGTTAGACTCCACCAGAAGAATTGAACATGATAATCTATGCCTCAAATACACAAAGTGTGTTTCTGTAGCCGATAATCTTAACGCCTATCATTCCATTTGCCGCAAAGCGAGTTAACAATTATGTTCCACAAATGTGNGAGGCCTAAATCGTCCCGTAATGGAATTGAGAAACTTATAGTTAGACTCCGCCAGAAGAATTGAACATGATAATCTATGCCTCAAATACACAAAGTGTGTTTCTGTAGCCGATAATCTTAACGCCGCAAAGCGAGTTAACAATTATGTTCCACAAATGTGAAAAAAATCGAATCCCTGTCAGGTCTTTGATTTTCAACTGCAGCTTCCTCTATGAATCTATACCGAAGAGGTTTTCCTATAACTCCACTAAATACCAGCCAATATTAGCACACCATTGGCTTTTCTGGTACTATGACTTTGAAAGCAATTGGGCAGTTATTAGTCGCAACTAGGCTCATATGGGTATTATTAAGGTTAAGCGAACAGTTCATTCCATATAGAGAGATCAAAAGTGCTATTAGTCGCATGCGACANAAGGTTAAGCGAACAGTTCATTCCATATAAAGAGATCAAAAGTGCTATTAGTCGCATGCTCCTTTATAATTGCTTCTGGCGCCATTCCGAATTCGTCGAATTTTTTGCAGGGTTTGTGTGCTAAGCTACGTGCTTTTTACACTTATGTACGAACATATCGTGGCCTAACCGCCAAAACCACGTAAGCGACATTTTTTTTTAACAAATTTTGTTTTTGATGCAGAAATGTTCCTAGTGCATCTACATTTCTGCATTAAAAATAAAATTTTAAAAGAAATTTCTGCTTCTTTTTGGCGGTTAGGGCTCGATACATACATACATTCTTTTATACATATTTACTTTCTACATTCGTTTGTTCGTATTCCTTTTTATTTAACATCCATACATACTTACATATGTATGTATATTACACAATCTTTTTCTTGTAACCTTTTTTATTTTCTCGCATTGGCTTCATAAAATTCGCTTTGTCTTATTGATTTTTACCCCGGCACAGAACTTTCACTTTTAAGAATGAAACCATTGAATGGTGGCTCACCTTCAGACAAGATTTCTTTGTTAATTTCAATAGTTGTGACATTTTCCTATTTGCTTGTGGGATTCCTCAACAAAAAACACGAACATTCCAGCGGTCAGCTGTCATCAAAGATATTTCACAGTACTCATAATTGCACGTATTTTTATAGTTTACCGTTAATGTCGAGTTTTTGATTATTTAATCAGCAGACTAAAGTTGATTCACGCAACGAAAACGAGCCGTAAACTACCACGAGTGGATATTTTCGATAAATTCTAACTTTTGAAAGTTGTTCGTGTGGGCGACTAAGAACATATTTCGTACAAGTACGTATTACTACTGCCGGCCATGAACAGCTAGCTACACTGAAAGTATTACATAGTCTTCTGTTGTGTGTTGTCGACGGCATTTTGAAACGCATGAACACGTGAATCTGTGGGTGAAAGAAGGACTCGCTAAACTCAAATGGTTGTGTATCACATGCATTCCAGTATATTTCATTGACAGACTTTTGTTTGCGTTTACCAAGTTGGTAGATGCGCAGACGCATGGTATTTCTTAAAAATAACGTCATCGCAAAGACCCTGCAGCAAAATTTAGAGACTGTCCGGCAAGGCGTTATTAGTTCCGCCCTACAAATTTCAGAGCTGCCTCTGAACTAATGCAAAACGGATGCAAAGCGGAACAGTTGAAACTGGCGTTATGATAGTTGCGCTGTAGTCAAAGTTTCTAATATTTAGGGCGAATTTCGGATCAGCAGCTTCATAATGATGACTAAAAAATATTCATTTTCAGATGAAATACATACATAAACTGTATTTAAATATATGCAATGCAACGCAATGGAAAATGCAACCCTGATATTGAATACGAATTCAAAATGAAATTCATTTAATTTTTGTTTAAAAATTGGCTCTTAGCATGTGAAAGCAGAGAATTAGATGTGGAAATTCTCATTTCCCGTAAATAAGAGCCCCAATTTTTCTGCATGAGTATGGGATTAATTTCATACATCCCCGAACCAAGTTCCAATACTCTACCATGAACACTTCTAGAGATATGCAGTATGAAAAATTCTGTTTGTATGGGGGGTGCCTCGCCCGGTTTATATGTATATAGATTTTATTTTTTTAGTCTATAACCATTCGGTAGGTCTGAGTAGGTGTCCGAAATTTAAAAAAAAAAAAATGGTACAGCCGTTCTCCAGCTTTGCGATTAGAAAAAAACGGGGTGTATTCGAGCTGCAATTAATGCGGCGTGTTACTGTTTATGAAAGAGCATCACGTTCTACGAGAAAATTTGGGCGAGGAACAAATTTTGACAATCAGTTGCTCATCATTGGCAAATCAAAATCAACATAAAAATTGTTACTGGGCAATTTCTGCAGCTTTTCCCACGGCTTTCAAAATATACATATGTATGTTCATATATATCGCCGTTTAAAGTAAAAAACCGCGTATCGACAAAAAGCAAAACCGCATATGTGAGGTTGCATAAATGTATTTTTTAGAGAGTAAAAACACTCGTATTTCAAAATGTTTCTCTTTTTTGTAAAGAAATCGCATTTCTGGCTAGTATATTTCAGGACGAATGGATAAGGATTGAGCCAAGAGCTTGTGTGAGCAAATCCAATTTTTGGCAGCCAATGTCAGTTACGCGGTTTTGCCGAATGACGATACGCGGTTTTGTACTTAAAACGACGATATGTACATATATTAGTATATACATATTTACATACATACATACATATATGGGAATCAGCATTAAAACCGATAAAAATTTCAGCATGGAAATCCAACGCAGGATCACTGTTGCCAACAAGGGCTACTATGGAATGAGTAGGCAATTCAGGAGTAAAGTCCTCTCTCGCCGCACGAAAACCACACTTTATAAGTCGCTCATCAAGCCCGTGTTGGTACATGGCGCAGAAGCATGGACAATGACAACATCCGATGAGTCGGTTCTTGGAGTATTCGAGAGAAAGATTGTGCGGACGATTTACGGGCCTTTACGTGTTGGCGACAGCGAGTACCACAGACGATGGAGTGATGAGCTGTATTAGCTTGCAACGACGTAGACATAGTGCAGCGAATTAAAATACAGCGGCTTCGTTCGTTCGAATGGACTCCGACGATCCTGCTCTGAAAGTATTCAACTCGGAACCCGCTGGTGCCTGCACAGGAAAAAGGAGGCCCCTACTGCGATGGAAAGACCAGGTAGCGAAAGACTTGGCTTCACTTGGCATTTCCAATTGGCGTCAGTTGGCACAGAAAATAAACGACTGGCGTGCTTTGTTGAACTCGGCCAAAATCGCTTAGGCGGTTACAGTGCCAAATAAGAAGAAGAAGAAGATAATTCCTAAGGTAAAAGACCGATGAATATAAGGATAGCGATGAAGATGAAGATGACGATTAAAATTGAGTTGAAGATGAAAATGAAATTGAACATGCAGAGGAACATGAAGATTAAGTTGCAGCATAAGATATATAATTCAGATTTATTTCACTTACAAAACATAACTTTTGTATAAAATACATAAATATTACACCTATTTATACATACAAAGAATACGCCTTACGTTTCTATATGGACGCTATGCTCAAATGTTGTAGTTGTAATTTTTAGATCTTCACCAAAACGCTTTTTGCACGAGAACTAGTAAAGCGATTTCAAAGAAAAGTGGGGCGTTTCACAGACACGATTCCAAACCTATCGACAGATACATTTGTGTAAGTAACCAATTCGGTGTCTGTCGTAGAAACAACGGTAAAT
>NW_016159387.1:73822-76037 GCF_001687245.7 Rhagoletis zephyria | reverse complement strand
CAATTTTGGATTTTTGGAATATTGGCCAGCTGTTTGGTCATTTCTCCCATTGTGCAGCGTAGCCGCTGGTATTTAATTCGCTGCACTATGTTCATATCCTTGTAAAGCTCATACAGCTAATCGTTCCATCGCCTGCGGTACTCCATAAGCAAGTGCTGCCTATGCCTAGATTAAAGAACACAAACGAAAGGGAGCCATCTTGTCTGCCACCTCGTTTGGTATCAAACGGCTCGGAGAGGTATTTCTCAATTCTGACGGTGCTGGTGGTATTGCCTAACGTCATTTTGCACAGCCGCATCAGTTTCGCGGCATGCCAAATTCCGCCAAAGCGGCGTATAGGAACCTTCTTTAGTGCTGTCGAATGTAATTCTGCCATGATTACAAGTGCTGCTCTCAATTAAATCTTATGAAATTGTTAATGGACAATTTAAATACATGTACATATATACTTGCATGCATATTACTTTAAGTTTCTCACAAATTGTTTATAATGACTTGCATAAATTAGGAAATTATTTTCTCTAATTTTTAGCATATTTATAAAATGTGGTATATGTATATATTAAACTGTTTTTTTATTTGATTTGTTTTCTTATTATTATTTTTAGAGCAGTGATTAGAGAATTCTCTTTTTATTCTTGCTTCGCTGATAACCTAATATAATAATATATTGATTAATAAACGCCATTGAGTGTTTGACAATACATTGAGCGAAAGGCCTTACGGCATAAACAGACGACAACGTCAATCCGAATCAACGGAGCATTTGTCAGTATTGTCAGATGAAACCATTCGCGAGACTCGTGGGCTCGAATTCTATAGTCAATACATTTTTATTTAATTTCTTAGTTCCTTTCATTATAATTTTTTTATGAAATTAAAGTTCTAGCAGAAATTCTTAATAAACATTTAAGTCTATATGCCAAACTAACTCGCTTCATTTACGTTTATTTTTCATTCACAATAGACAACAGCTGGCCGTTTTCATTAGTGTTGTCATTTAATTTGCATTAATTTTGAAAATCAGATTTAGGACCTAGTCCGGATCAGCGGCGGATCCCGAATTTTCTGATGGGGGGNTATATATATATATATATATATAATATATTGATTAATAAACGCCATTGAGTGTTTAACAATACATTGAGCGAAAGGCCTTACGGCATAAACAGACGACAACGTCAATCCGAATCAACGGAGCATTTGTCAGTATTGTCAGATGAAACCAGTTGCGAGACTCGTGGGCTCGAATTCTATGTTCAATACATTTTTATTTAATTTCTTAGTTCCTTTCATTATAATTTTTTTATGAAATTAAAGTTCTGGCAGAAATTCTTAATAAACATTTAAGTCTATATGGATGGCTGAGTGGAAGATCGACCTATCTCGGCAGCCAGTTCGAAAACGCTCTATCTCAAAAAACTTTTCAAGAACGCCCTATTTCAGAATTCGTTTCAAAAACGCCCTATCTCAGCTGCCGATTCAAAAACGCCCTATATCAGCATATTTTCAATACATTTTGAAGTAAGATAGGGCGTTTTTGAACCGAATTTTGAGATAGGGTGTTTTTCAATAAAATTCTGAAATAGGGCGTTCTTGAAAAGTTTTTTGAGATAGAGCATTTTCGAACTTGCTGCCGAGATAGGTCGATCTTCCTCTCAGCCATCGATATGCCAAACTAACTCGCTTCATTTACGTTTATTTTTCATTCACAATAGACAACAGCTGGCCGTTTTCATTAGTGTTGTCATTTAATTAGCATTAATTTTGAAAATTAGATTTAGGACTTAGTCCGGATCAGCGGCGGATCCAGAATTTTCTGATGGGGGGAGGGGTTTTGCGGGAAATTTTGCCTCTTATTCTAATTACCTTAAACGAGCAATTTTTGTGTATATGTATATGTAACCATAAGTTTCTCGGCAACGGCTCTAAAGTAGCAAAATGAAAAATCGTTTTAAAAAGACTTTCGAAGTTGTATTTCTTCCAATTGTCAAAAACATTTTATTTGTCGGAGGGAAAATACCGTAAAAATTATTTGTATCGTGCGAATATCCATAGAAATTATCAGGGTTTGAAAAACTGTTAGCCAAGCGACAACAGCCAAGCATTTGCTTTTTATAAATTGTTGTTGCTTTGCTAGCCGGCAATTGCAATTACCTGATGAAGATCTTGCAGAAGCAATGAGCTTAGCCGACGACGCTTTAAAGGAATTTGA
>NW_016159387.1:1970-73698 GCF_001687245.7 Rhagoletis zephyria | reverse complement strand
CCATAAGTTTCTCGGCAACGGCTCTAAAGTAGCAAAATGAAAAATCGTTTTAAAAAGACTTTCGAAGTTGTATTTCTTCCAATTGTCAAAAACATTTTATTTGTCGGGGGGGAAATACCGTAAAAATTATTTGTATCGTGCGAATATCCATAGAAATTATCAGGGCTTGAAAAACTGTTAGCCAAGCGACAACAGCCAAGCATTTGCTTTTTATAAATTGTTGTTGCTTTGCTAGCCGGCAATTGCAAGTACCTGATGAAGATCTTGCAGAAGCAATGAGCTTAGCCGACAAGATGCAGAAAAAAACTTTCATTTGCTTTTCGAACACGTAGAAGAAGTATGCACCAACCTAGGTACAGAAATCAAAGTACCGCGATACAGCAGTCGCCAAAAGAATCGCTTTAATGTGAAAACCGGAGACGCCGAGTCATACTATCGCATTGCTTTTTACATTCCCTTCATTGATACATATATTGCTCATTTTAAAAGCCGGTTTTAAATAACTTTAGTGTTTTGTTTCCAAAGTATGAATTTACCGAAAAATACTGAAGAATTATTTGCTTTCTATGAAAAAGTAATCGACTGCTCGAAAGNACATTTTATTTGTCGGGGGGGAAATACCGTAAAAATTATTTGTATCGTGCGAATATCCATAGAAATTATCAGGGCTTGAAAAACTGTTAGCCAAGCGACAACAGCCAAGCATTTGCTTTTTATAAATTGTTGTTGCTTTGCTAGCCGGCAATTGCAAGTACCTGATGAAGATCTTGCAGAAGCAATGAGCTTAGCCGACAAGATGCAGAAAAAAACTTTCATTTGCTTTTCGAACACGTAGAAGAAGTATGCACCAACCTAGGTACAGAAATCAAAGTACCGCGATACAGCAGTCGCCAAAAGAATCGCTTTAATGTGAAAACCGGAGACGCCGAGGGATAATATCGCATTGCTTTTTACATTCTCTTCCTTGATACATATATTGCTCATTTTAAAAGCCGGTTCCTAAACCATAAATCAGTTTTAAGTAATTTTAGTGTTTTGTTGTGGAAATGTGGAAAAAACGAGTTTCACACGAACATTTTCGAAATGCTCTCGAAGCAGTACAAGTAGCTAATAGAACGTCTTTTGGGAATGTTTTTAAGATCTTACGTATATTGGCACTCTTGCCCGTTTCAATAGCCACACCTGAACGAAGCTTTTCATGTCTGAAAAGAATTAAACCTACTTCAGAAATACAACATGTCAAGAAAGGCTCAACGGTCTAGCATCTATGAATATTCACAAAGATATAAATTTTTCAGTTGACGAAGTTCTAGAAGATTTTTTCAAAAAACCACGAAAGATTTGAAAATTCTGATTTATAAGTAAAAAGAAAAATTTACTGTGTTTAAAATCATTAAAATGTTTTATAAATAAAGCGAAAAATTGAATATATGATTTTAAAAATTCGTGTTTTGAAACTTTATTACGCATACTTTCTTCTAAAGAGCCTTTTTTTCTAGACCCATATTAGTGAAATATTATTCTTTGACACGAGAGGTGGTGTTAACCCCCAAAATGCCCCCGTGTATCCGCCACTAGTCCGGATCAACTGCTATTAATTTCCGAGATAATTCCGAATTAACGAGTTGACCCGTATTACATTAAGTTACATTTTTAACGCTGCGGTCTCTTTATGTTTTTGTTCTCTTCCTGTTTGAGCCAAATACATTTGTGATGATAATAAATATGTATATACCATTAGTTGAGGCTTTCCAGCTGAACAGATAAACGCTGTTCTTCATGATTCGTAGACTGTACATATGTATGTACATAGATTCAAATATGTGCATATGTAAATGGGGAGATTTAACTGATAAGAACACATGATTCTCAATTAGCAATTCTTAATTAGTTCCCATTCGGATTTTACAAAGAAAAGATTTAACGTACCAATTATGTATAAGTTCGAGGAAATAAATTTGTACCAAGAAAAGCTAGACCTCAAAGAAATCGTTAAGGAGGTCAACATTGAAGAGATGGATGAACCAGTAAATATTTGCGACCTTTCTGTTTTGGCCAAAAAATATACGACTTGGTTAAGGTTCATGCCGCGTGTTAAGCCCTACTATGGTGATTATGCAATAAATAATAATGTATTCCAAGTCGTGTATTGAAATACTACAACAGGTTTACAAACTATTAGTAATAAAGTGATCATAATTTTTCAGCAAATATTTTAGAAAATAGTAGATTTGAACTTTCTTTGCTTTTTTTTAAGCAGTCGCCATGCTGTCGTGTGCGCTGCCATTCGGCAGGGCCGATTTCAAACTCGGTTTATTTGATGCCAATGTCCATTGCATCTAATATGAACATTATATTTGAAAACTTTACAAAGTTATTAAAAAAAAAAACAAATGTGATTTTTTCGAGTGATGATAAAAAAAGAGTGATTTCGGTACTTTTTCACGTATATAAACGTGTTAGAGCTAAAGGGCTGCTTCCAGCTGTAAAGAAAAATTCATATAAAATAAGAATAAAATTGTATTTGATATACGTATTATTGTACCTGTTTCTGGAACTCCATTGATTGAAATAAATGCAAGTAGAAAGCTTTCGCGATTTTATTTCTGCTGAGAGAAGGGAGTAATACTAAAAGAAACCACTCGTGAGATTTGCTCATCTGTGTAAGCGATAATCTATTACTATTATTTTAAAGCTGAATGCACATAAATATTAAAACATGGCATAAAAAATGCATACGTTATACATGCATAGATTGCAACAAATACTATTTATTTATTTATTTTATTTAATAACACACACTAATATAAACTAACGTGGTGGAGGCTTATGCATGGATAATAGCATACCATTTTTATACTTTGTATAAGTCAAATTTTCAAAGTTTGTACAAAAATTAGGAAAATTCGACAATGTTTCAACAAAATGTTGAACTTTTTAACTCGATTCTTCAGAAACATTCTGATTATGCAGTTTTGTAGTCTATTAAATTTTAGTGGTGAAATTATAAACAGGTGAAGTAATAAAACAGCTTTCTCACTTTATTTTCTGTATTTCTTGACATTTGGCTATCTTATTGAAATTTTTCAAGGCAAATTTTCAAATAAGATAGTATCAAATCTTTATTCTGAATCTTATTACTACGCCTGGTATAATTTCACCATGCGATATACCGATAATTTTGGGAAATTTTTGGTCACGTATTTTTTTCCATGCAAGTGTATTCGAAATCTTTTTTGTATGGAAAAATAGCGACACCTTCATATACATATATATGAGCATGTACAAATTATCTTGCACTTTTTTTAAAGCCGTTAAATGTAATGATGATGGAAGAATTGTTAAGGAGTTAGCTAATTTGGGAACTGGATTCGATTGCGCCTCCAAAAACGAAATTAAGCTGGTATGTAAATATATGCATAATCTCAACAAATCAAGCGGACAAATGATTATGGTATTATTTCAAAAAGGCACTAGAAATGGGTGCCAGTCCCGAAAGCATAATTTTTGCAAACCCCTGCAAGCCAGCGAGTCATCTTCGATATGCTAAAGAGAAAAGGATTATGACAAGCACGGTGGATACGGAGTACGAAATTTATAAGATTGCTAAGCACTATCCCGAATCAAAGTAAGTCATCATATAAAAAAATTGTCTTTGCATGCTCTCCAGGTAAGATATTTGATAGAAAAGTTAAATAACTTTAAATTTCTATTAGCGTTCAGCCATCACGGACGATAATACGCCCACCGCTAATGGCGGTGATAGGTATGGGTACAATCGACGGCCCTGAGCTGCTTTATCTCAACTGGCCGATAGTCTTCAATTGGTTATCTTAAAGCAGAGATAGGCAAAGTGGCTCTCAGGAGCCTTCNGGACGATAATACGCCCACCGCTAATGGCGGTGATAGGTATGGGTACAATCGACGGCCCCGAGCTGCTTTATCTCAACTGGCCGATAGTCTTCAATTGGTTATCTTAAAGCAGAGATAGGCAAAGTGGCTCTCAGGAGCCTTTTGCACTTAGGAGCCGGCTTGGCACATTTAGGTGCTAGATGAGGGGTGATATCAAGAGCCAGCATGAATGGGGAAGAAGAGCGTAATAAAATTTCTTTTACTTCAACTGTCCTTACAAATAAATATGATGGTTTTAATATATTTTTTACATACCCTTTACCCTGAGAACTGCTTTACTTCTTGCTGGCTCTGTGATTTCTTTAAGAGGCATCCCTGTCTTAAAGCATAGACAGACGTCAGTGTTGATCGGGATCAACTCGCTAATTCGAAATTATCTCGGGAATTAACTTAACTCGGATCAAGGGAATATTCGATGACAACCAGAGCTGGGTCGTAATGATTCCTTTAGGAATTAAATTACTCCCAATTAAAAATTACGAGGAATTGTAATTAGGAATCAGTTCTTTCAGACCACAGCAAAGGAATCGATTACTTTCTCAATTCCTTGAAGTAATTTCAGTTGCAATTGTTTTTTTTTATCCATTACATTACAAGGAATTTCATATTGTTATTGGAATAAATTACGTATTAGTAATGTATTTTTTTCCCATTCCTTTGAAAGGTATTGAAAATGTAATTGATTTTTTTGTCAATTCCGTTACCTGAAATTGAAATAGTACTTTTAATTTTTTAATTATTCAAGGGCCGCGTAAAAGTAATCGAGAAACTGAAAGTTCACTCACGAATGTAAAATGTGGAATTTTTGTTGTGGTCAAATATTAAATTCGAAAGCACACATTGGCCATCTTCTATCTATATCTATGTATAAAGAGTATGTATATAAACAAGCGCAAGTACCGCTATATGGTAAGCCGGGGTGTATTAATTTTGAGTAAATTGGCATCCTTAAATTTCGAAATATGGAAGTTTCAAGCATTTCTTAAATTTACCGCTATATGAAAAGCGGCCGTAATTAAAGTCCGATTTCAATAATTTTCAACGTTTCGCTTTTACGTGGCAAGCACAATAACCATACTGAGTTTGGTACAAATTGGAAGAACGGTTATCGAGATGCATATATGTGATCATAATTGGACGGTGCCATACCCATTTTCCAAAATTTTATCATAAACGTATTTCTTGGTAAAGAATAGTTGCAAACATCAATTTTGAATAAATTAGCTTTAATATGTAATGATTTATCGAAGATTTCGTATTTCTCTAAATTATATGAGATGTGGGCGTGGTTATTGTCCGTTTTTTTAAATTTTCGGCCATTTGGTATGCTGTAGCAAGGCTAACAATTGTGCCCAGTTTGAAAGAAATTAGTGCAGCGCTTACCAAGATATACACATGTAACCATGTAAGTCGGCGTAGCTACGCCCATTTTACAAAAATTTGTAATATTCTTATTTCTAGTCTAAATAATATTGCAAATATCAATTTTGAGTGAATAATCTTCAGTAGTTACTAAAATATGGCAGTTTTCGTATTTCTGAAAATTACCGTTATATGGGCGGTAGGCGAGGTTATTGTCCGATTTTGCCCATTTTCAATTCCATCCGTCCTACGCCCGAAAGAAGTGCACGTACCAAGTTTCGTTAAGATATCTCAATTTTTACTCGAGTTATCGTGTGCACAGCCGGACGGACGGACAGATAGTCACCGCTTAATCAATTTCTCTTCTCATTCTGTNTCGTATTTCTGAAAATTACCGTTATATGGGCGGTAGGCGAGGTTATTGTCCGATTTTGCCCATTTTCAATTCCATCCGTCCTACGCCCGAAAGAAGTGCACGTACCAAGTTTCGTTAAGATATTTCAATTTTTACTCGAGTTATCGTGTGCACAGCCGGACGGACGGACAGATAGTCACCGCTTAATCAATTTCTCTTCTCATTCTGCGCTCGGGTATAAAAATGGTATACAGATTCGTAACCTACTACCCAAAATTAATTTTACGTGTCTCGGCGTTTTTGTGTAATTTTAACGACCGTACAGTGCTATCATCTATATTTAGCCATAGCAATGCAATTTGTTTATAAAACTCTTAGGAGTTAGGATCTCCAGTCCGACAGGGCTCGTAATTTAAGCGGACTCTATCCTCATTTGTAACGCAGAATACCAGGCCCAGAAGGCACGCCATTTTGGGTAGCATTTAGGGTGCCATAATGTACAGAATTAAGTCAGCGCATTTTTATAGATGCGCAGGGATTAGTCCAAGAGAACAGCAGTGCCCAAGGCAGCAACAGTCCGGACTGTTCTTTACTGAAACGCGAGCATGAAAGTATTCAGGCGGGTTATACCTGCTTCGAAATTTACGGGTTTCATCCATAAACCAACGACTGCAGATCACTTAATCAGCCATCGTTGTATTTGTAATCGATTTTCAGAAAAAAGTTTTCGAAGCGTTTTTGACGTTTTTCGGTTTTGTTTACACCGTTTTCTACCCCTTTTATTTCATATTTATGATATAAAATGAAACGCTGTGTGATCGGAACAACNGCAGCAACAGTCCGGACTGTTCTTTACTGAAACGCGAGCATGAAAGTATTCAGGCGGGTTATACCTGCTTCGAAATTTACGGGTTTCATCCATAAACCAACGACTGCAGATCACTTAATCAGCCATCGTTGTATTTGTAATCGATTTTCAGAAATAAGTTTTCGTAGCGTTTTTGACGTTTTTCGGTTTTGTTTACACCGTTTTCTACCCCTTCGTAGTGATTTTCTAGCGATTGAATGTGTTTTCTGCAGCGATTTTAATTATAAATTTTGGTTTATTTCATATTTATGATATAAAATGAAATGCTGTGTGATCGGAACAAGTTTGTGCGTATTTTTGGTTTGCCAAAAGGCGTAACTATGCGGAAAAGTGGGTGCACGTTTGTGGCCAGAACGTTGGAATTGAAAAATCGACCCGTGGTAATGATATGCGACTGTAAAATACTTTCAATCATGAAAATCATATTTTATGAACTTTTTTTGCTAATTGTCATCAAGTTNAGCGATTTTAATTATAAATTTTGGTTTATTTCATATTTATGATATAAAATGAAATGCTGTGTGATCGGAACAACTTTGTGCGTATTTTTGGTTTGCCAAAAGGCGTAACTATGCGGAAAAGTGGGTGCACGTTTGTGGCCAGAACGTTGGAATTGAAAAATCGACCCGTGGTAATGATATGCGACTGTAAAATACTTTCAATCATGAAAATCATATTTTATGAACTTTTTTTGCTAATTGTCATCAAGTTTCACTGTGTATATTTTATAATAAATACCAATTTAATCGCACTCAATCACTGCACGTTTTTCATTTTCTTTGTTTGTTTTCATTCTTAGGCAGATGTCAAAAACGCTCAGAAATATACTTTTTTCTTGCTTCTTTGATTAGGTGATCTTGTATTTTTGGCTCATGGGTCTCATCATAAACTGAACAGTTACAGTTAAGTTATTCAGCTTTCTTAAAGTCCAATTAGTAATGCTACTTAGGTATAAATTATTTATTCAAGGAAGTTAGCAACCAAGAAATTTTAAAAAGCTATTGCAATTCAACAGTAAATTTTTTTTAAATACATTTTTCGATTACTTTTTAAATTACTTAGAGGAATGGAATCCCAAAAAATCAATTACATTGTCAATTCCTTTCAAAGGAATTAAAAAAAATTACATTTTCAATTCCTTTCAAAGGAATTGAAAAAAAAAAAATTACTAGCACGTAATTTATTCCAATTACAATACGAAATTCCTTGTAATGGAATTAAAAAATAACAATTCCATTACTTCAAGGAATTGAGAAAGTAATCGATTCCTTTGCTGCGAACTGAAGGAATTGATTCCTTATTACAATTACTGAGGAATGTAACTGTAATTGTAATGTAATTGCATCTACCCGGCTCTGATGCCAACTCAGAGAGCGTAGAATACAGAGAAAGTACAAAACTAGCATAGACATATACCCTTTTCATCGGTAATGTAATCACGATACCAATTCTGATACGAATCCAATTAAAATTGAATAAGAACTTATTTTGATTAATACGGTGACTGCATTACCGACGGCAAGGTGGATGTCCATTCTAGTTTTGCATTTTATTTTTGTTCTACGCTCCCTGAGCAGAAGCTAATTTCGGATCTCTTAAGAAAACGGTAAAGAAAAAAATCCCATTAATTCGTGTGCGTGAAGAGTAGTATTCTTGTAATTTTTACATCTGATACTTCACAGTAGAGATGCCGAAGAAATTTTAATTGTAGGCTGGTAGAAAAATATAATGAGGCGCAGTGTCAAGCCTTTTTTCTAACTTGAGAGAGCAAAGACCAAAAAATTCAATGACCAGCCTCTCTTTCTCCTCTGATTAAAAGGCTCCTCAGGGAAGCCTCTTGGAAATAACTCTACATATAAAAAAAATGATGGTTAATACCACAACAAAAACTCCAAAAATTGAAATTCCAAACTTTATGGAAATTTTCATAAAAGTTTTGCACTCCTGAATTACTCCTTTTGGAAAAAATTTGAGTGCGTATGCAGTTTTGCAGCAAATTTTTTCTAAAGAGGGTAAATATAGAGTTAGCGAAAACAAAAAAGAAACTAAAAAGCGTCCGTATTATAAAGGAATTTACATATGTATATATATTTAAGCTCCACTGTATTATACCTACATTTTTTCGTCATCTGTGATCAAAAACCATACAAATTAAAAAATTTAAGCATTTTCTTAATAAAGTTAATGATGAATTTCCACTAAGCACAATTTTGGGTATTACGTTCATAAAAATAGCCACAAGTGCGATTCATCAAACTATTTTTTTGCCGACAATAAAATATTAAAAAATATTTTTAATTTCATATTTTTCTGCACACTGCACTAAATCGAAATTTTCACTAGGGCTTTAGTGGTAGTGCATTTAAAATTTCACTACCACTATATGGTTAGTGGTCGTGATTTCAAATTTCACTACCACTATATGGTTAGTGGTAGTGCATTTCAAATTTCACTACCACTATATGGCTAGTGGTGGTGCATTCAATTTCTAGGTGCTCAGTGTTAGTGAAAATGTATGGTTAGTGGTAGTGACAAATTCTTTTCACTGCCACTATGCCCTTAGTGCTAATGCATTTCAAATTTCACTATGCGCATATTATACGAATAACGCTCCTATTCGCAGAGCTCTAAACGAGATTAACTCAACTTAACGCCCTCAAACTCTTCTGCTATCGAATTTTCTGCTACCAAATCTAATTTCAAATAATTTTTAAGTAGTATGCTAAATTAGTTATTAATTTATATTTTNGCATATTATACGAATAACGCTCCTATTCGCAGAGCTCTAAACGAGATTAACTCAACTTAACGCCCTCAAACTCTTCTGCTATCGATTTTTCTGCTACCAAATCTAATTTCAAATAATTTTTAAGTAGTATGCTAAATTAGTTATTAATTTATATTTGATTTTTTGCCAAATAGTCTATGTGAAATGATTTATTTTCTAGATTAATAATAAATAAATAAATAAATATTCTCGATTTTTTAGTGCATGAGATTCCGAGAACTACATATGTATATATTTTATGATTTTTAGCAATATGCATGAAAAGCCATAAATTAATTAATTTATAATTAAATTTTTACTTTAAAACCAACAGCGTTAGTAATAAATACCCATAAATAGACTAAGTAAATCAGAAAAACTTAAGTAATTTCGAAGTTATTAGGCTATGAGGCTGAATTTCGGGTGAACGGTATTTCAATTTCAATTTTGAGCATACGTACGAGATCTGGTACATTTATAAAAATTTAGCAAATTTTTTGCGGTTTTATCTATGCGAGTGACAGTTATTTTACTGGCGAATACGGTTAATGATAGCGTGAAAATGATTCAAAGTAAACTACTTCGCTTGGTGAGTATTTAACATACAATAGGTGAACTATATGCGCGAAATATGAACGAGTTCACACGAAATTAAAATTCATGATAGGCTGAATAAAACAATATTGTTAAATTTATAAAGGGCAGAAGTCTACCGGATATCCGGCGTTTACACATATTTTAGTGTTTGGCCGAGCTTCTCCTCCGATTTGTGGCGTGCGCCTTGATGTTTTCACACAAAGGGACCTACAATTTTACACCGACTCCGCACGANTTTGGCCGAGCTTCTCCTCCGATTTGTGGCGTGCGCCTTGATGTTTTCACACAAAGGGGAGGGACCTACAATTTTACACCGACTCCGCACGACGATTGTATTTTTATGAGAAGCTGTTTTTCATGGCAGAAATACACTCGGAGGTTTGCCATTGCCTGCCGAGGGCGACCGCTGTTAAGAAAGAGCCTTTTTTCTAAATTTTTTTTTTGATGTTGTTTTGACCAGGGCTTGCGGAGTGGGAGCACGCACTGCTTACTACTACCCATNTACACTCGGAGGTTTGCCATTGCCTGCCGAGGGCGACCGCTGTTAAGAAAGAGCCTTTTTTCTAAATTTTTTTTTATGTTGTTTTGACCAGGGCTTGCGGAGTGGGAGCACGCACTGCTTACTACTACCCACAAAAATAAGGAGTTTAACAACAACAACGTTTTGGTTAATTTCTAAAAATATATGTACGCAGGAAAGTGTATGTTTATAACACAAATGAGTCTTACTTACATACTTTGGTCCACGTTTTTACTTTGACATTATGAAAAACCGAAAAACACTCCACTTTTCCTTTTACTCCGCTCGAAAATTATAAAACGGAAACGCTGGGTTTTTAGTGCTTTCTTTCCGATACATTTCGAGTACGCTTCGGTAAAGGCCAGTATGCAGCTCTCATGAAAACGGTCAACAAAAAAATTGCCATTATTTCGAGTGTGTGTCCAAGGAATTTTGACATCTGATACTTCACAGCCTATTGCTTCACCCTTTCCTCAAGAAATAATGGAACGGGCATATATTTATGTTCCAAATATGGGTTGCCTTGTGCCCTTTTTTCTCAAAGAACTTTAGAAAACCGTATGTATTAGAATACGTAACAAATTTCTTAAGAACTGCCTACAGCCGAAGGAAATTTGACTCAAAAAAATTTCTTTGCCATTTCTTGTGCGTCATTTTATATGGAGTTTTTGCTTTTCTTGAGAGCTGCATACTGGCCTTAATCGTCTTCAGGGAAAATTAATTTACACGTACGCACTGTTTGACGTGGAGTTTGGTAACTTGTGCTTTCAATCATTTTTTTTTTAAATACTAAGGGCCAAATTCACAGTGCCCTGAAAATCTGTAGTTATCTGCCGAATCTGAGTTTACTACGCACTGTGAGTTTGGCCCTAAAAGAAACTTATCTAATTTACGTAACTAAACTCTTTTCTCGGTGCATAAGCAGTATGTAAAATTTGAAAACGATTTTACCCATAATCCGAACTAAAATCGCCAACAAATTTCGCCTCCAAACACTTGCCATTGTACTAACCGTATTTTTTCTTAATTCAAGTTTGGTCATACGATTTCTGTGTGAAGCTAAAGATGCCCAATGCCCGCTTGGAGATAAATTCGGATGTAATGCTGAGGCTGATGCTGCGTCTTTGATGCTCTTGGCTAAAAGTTTAAGTCTTAGTGTAAGTCATCCACTAAAATACAAATGTGTGTATGTAATAACGAAAATATATTTAATTTTAAAACAAATGGCCGGTCTTTTGCAGGTAACAGGAATAAGTTTCCACGTAGGTTCCGGCTGCAACGATTTTCCGGCATATAATCGCGCCATTTCTATTGCTAAGAATTTATTTAAATTTGGTGAAATGATTGGATACAATATGAAAATATTAGATATTGGTGGTGGATTTCCGGGAGCTGATGATGATAAATTTGCAACTGTAAGTATCCACATGCACATGTATTTATTTACATGCATTGTTATGTAATCCAGGAAATTTAAACCTACACTGACAAAATAGTTTAGTTACGTCAACTAAATATATTTTTCTCAACACATGATTTGGTTATTGGTGCTAGTTACAAAATCATGTATTGAGAGAAATATATTTGGCTGAATCTTTTCTGAGTGTAACAAATCATGACGCAACAAGGCTATTATTCGCAAAACAATATTTAAAACAGACTTCATTTAGATATTTTAATTTTGCATACATACGAGTGTGTTGATATGAATGTACAAAAATTAATTTCTACCTAATGAGTGACACTTTTGATGTTCCTGAAAATGAAGAATATAATGATTTTGCTCTTCATCCTTGGAAATCGTTTGGTTATATTTTTGAATAGAAGGAATGCCCCGTTCAACACAGTCGTTCACAACTTTTGTTTTTAAATATGTTTCATAAAGTTCCTTATAAATGCATACAAACGTTCAGTTGGTATATGTATGTATGAAAAAAGCTTTTCCAATATAATATATGGAAAAATCTTAAAAGGCGCAGAAATTGGATGTCATTGTATGGAGTCCTAATCCCAAGCGGACACTCGTTACAGTATTTAGCGTACACAAGACTAACAAACGAAGCCATATTTTTTTAATATATCCCCTCTTCCATGGTTAGCTGAAACTAATGTATAAAAATGAATATATTTAAGTAATATATTGCTTCGGATAGCCAGAGATATTAAGTATTTGAAATACAAGTATTTAAAATACAAATAAAAAATACATAACATTTTGANATTTTTTTAATATATCCCCTCTTCCATGGTTAGCTGAAACTAATGTATAAGAATGAATATATTTAAGTAATATATTGCTTCGGATAGCCAGAGATATTAAGTATTTGAAATACAAGTATTTAAAATACAAATACAAAATACATAACATTTTGGCAAGAGTCAAAAGAAGGTAACACTAAAAGAAGGTAAACTCTCTGCTGCACAGTAGTTCAAAACTGGTATTTAGTATTCGTAATTCACTTGAGCTTTCATTTTTCACTTAATTTGATTAATTTTTATTTTATTTTTTTATGAAAGCTTATAATATTGGCCAGAACCAATTAAGCCTGATTTCTGAATTTTTATTTGATTATATTAATTTTTTTTTGTACAAAATGCAGAAAAATTACCAATTTTGAAGGAAATTTTTTCTCCTGCTCCAGTTAATAAATGTTACATACTAAAAACTAGTTGAAAACAATTGTATGGTTCTCCCAAAACAAAAAAATTACACAAAAAAAAGTTTTGAAATGTTATAAAAAATGTTCACCAAAATAATTATTCTTTTTGTTTTTAGTAAAAAATTGGCTAGGAAATAAAGGCTCCGGTGAATTATGAACATTAAATTCAAATTTTGAACCACTGTGTGCTGACTTCGTCGTGCAGTATGAATTATGGTAAACGCATTTTGGTAGCAAAGGATGGCGAAGTCCTTGAAAAGGATTTGACTAAATTTTTCGCTACAGCAGGGAAACTTGGACAATTAAATAATATAATTAACTGGTAAATATTTGATTTAAATTACGAAATGGGTAAGGTACTTTTATCATACAAGTTGTATGTACATGTTATGTATTTGAATAAGCGGATTGTAGAAAAAATGAAAAGCCGACCTTTTACTTTTTGCTTAAACTTTATTATCGAACAAGTTGTTCTGCACACTTGTACCCTTGCGAACGTCCATAATATCAAGCAATGCAGTCTTAAATAGGCGAATATTAAGTCTTAATGTACCGTAATATGAGGTGACATTATTTAGCAAAATATCAATTCTCAAGTTCAAGGCTACGTACAAAATAATTGTCAAAAAGACAAAAGCTTAATACGGACTCGCTACTACATATGTATATACATGCTAAAACAAACAAACAAATGCTAAAAAGTCACCTTTTTAAATGGGTACTTAAGTTGTCACTTATAGTTTTGTTTTTCATTTAAAATTTCCTTTAATTATTCGAACTTTACAAAAGAAATGCACTTGAAACTTGCAAAATAAACCGGTTGCGCAAACAACGTGTCAATAACGTTTTGAAAGTGTAACTTTGATTTATTGCTTTCTAACGGTGTTTTTATTTTATAAAAATTAAGTCAAGTTTCTGTTATTTTGGAGTATTCCCTACAGAATGGCAACACAAAATAATGTAAAACTGCCCTTACGAAATTGGAATTTCGCACAGCCAAATGAATCATTTGACCTAATGTGCATAGGTAGAATTTGCATCTACTATCACCACATCTCCGCAACAGACTTCTTCACCGCGGTCACTGGGATATGAACCATTAGAAACGGCCTCAAACTCAATAAAAATTTTTGAGATTTTAAAATATTTTGTACCATTATTATATTAAGCCGAATGATGACAAATTTTTATGTATATGTATTCCCTCCAATAGGGTGGGGGTGGGGTTGAACCCCCAAAACCGCCCCTTTCGGCCGGGCCTGTATGTATGAATGTATATTAGGGTGCCCATCGAAAATATTTTTTTATTTTATATTTATATTAAATTTATATTTCAAGACCCTACCCCCTAATTTCATTCGTTTTTATGAGAAATATTATTGCCTATTTTTATAGATTATTTAAAGGTCATTTAGAGGTCGCGACCTCTCGATTTAGGTCAGAAAATACGATTTTGTAGATTTATGAGTTTTTGAATGACTTTTTTGGATTCGATTTCAAAGACCGCATATGATCTGAGAAGAGAATATATAGGCCTTTAAAATGCTATATAATAATATATTGTTGGACTTGGCTTGTTGGGATTTTTTATCGGGTAAATTAAAAACAAAACATATATCTCTTAATTTTTTTAATTTTGGACATCGATAATTTCCACAATTTCAACGTATGTAGCACTATCCAAAATTAAATTTATTTTTAAATAAACTGATAACTCATTTATTGTAATCGCATAAAAATTGTCGAAGTTAGGCGACTTGTCTTAAATACACCCTAATGTGTATACATACATGTATGTATGTTGATTTCCTTACTAGCAATTTTTTGTAAGTAAACTGCAGCCTTCAATCACATTTCGCTCTCTCCTACTTAGCAAGTATTTTGGATACGAGAACGCAACACCTTTGAAAGTTTTCTAAAACTTTACTTTCAGTACGAGTACACTCCTAAAATAAACCTATTTATATACATATATAAAAAGATACTTATGCAATACTGTTTTATTAGGAATTTGGTGCGATTAAACAGCAAATTAATTAGCTCTCTATGAAACTTGCAAACTGCCGCTGGTTTTGCGTTCATGTACTTTTCCGATATTTTATTATTACAAGCTTTTATTTAACTTGCTCTTTATGTATGTAACCCGATGACAATGAAATACGAAAGATATAATTAATCTGATTGGTGGCGCAGGAGTCGAGACATTTGAAAATCACATATTTATAGTCCGATTTGGTTCATATTTGGATCGTACATATATGAATTACATGAAAAGGAATCACCCTACTAAAATTTTGGCGATAGGTGGCGTAGGGGTCGATATATTTGGTTAACCCGCATTTATGGTTATATTTCGTTCATTTTAGAAAGCTTGCCATAAAAATATTTGTTTTTAGTTAACTTGTTACTTGTTAAGTTACTGGAAAGTTGCTGGCAAGTTACTGGATAATTTCTACATGAATAAATCTATTTACGTTATTTAGGTTAAAATGTATAAAGGGTAAGGTAAACTATGTGTGTATGTACATTAGGGTGATTCAAAAAAAGTTAAGTCGGAAAACTTATACCCCTATTTTATTATTTTGAAATCAAAAAATATTTAAAGGTCGCTCAAAGCGCTCAAAGTTATTTATTTTATATGGAAAAAACTATTTTTCGTAGAAATGGTATATAATTCTTGAAAATTACTACTTTTCAATTGGAAAACGCCGTTTCTCTTCAGGAGACTTTTAATAATAATACCCAATAGTTTTTCTAAACCATTTTTTATTACTGGCTATTGTTTATAAGTCCCCTAATACCACAAAAAATGCAAAGGGAGGACCCATTAAAAAACGGTAATATTAAGAAATGTTAAAATAAATAGGTAATTAGGTATTAATATTGGAAGTCTCCTGAAGGGAAACATAGTTTTCCGACTCGGATGAGAGGACCCATTAAAAGTCAGTAAAATTAAGAAAGGGTAAAAGAAAAAATTAGGCATTATTATTGGAAGTCTTCTAAAGAGCAACAGAGTTTTCCGATCGAAGAATATTGATTTTTAAGAACTCTATATCGTTTTTCCGAAAAAATTTTTTCCAATACAAAATACATGCGAAAACTATGATCGCTTTAAATGACCTATACATTTTTTTTATTACGAAATAACAAACGTGTATTTTTTCGATATAGAACAATACTAGGGGGTGAGAGCCTGATCTTAAGTTCACTTTTTTTTACATGATTTATTTATACAAACAATGAAAATACAAAAGTGTGTAATTACTTTTAGATAGCTGAGATTGTCAACACATCTTTGGAGAAGTATTTCCCAGACGAAAATGTTGAAATAATTTCCGAGCCTGGGCGTTTCTTCGTAGCCTCAGCATATACACTAGTTTGTAAAATTCATGCTAAGCGAGATGTTCGCTCTGAAAAGAAAGCTGATTTGAGAATGTACTACATAAATGACGGAGTGTATGGATCTTTTAATTGCATCTTATATGATCATCAGAAAGTAACGGCCGAACACTTCTTGGTAATATACATGTGAAGGTTTTTATTATAAATACATATTTGGTATTAGATTTATTAATTTTATACGCATTTGTAGGAGGAAAATGATAATTTACAAAAGTTCAAAACGTTGATATGGGGCCCCTCCTGCGATGCATTAGACAAGGTGAGCAGCAGTTGTAAAACTAATATTGTTAAATTGTATTCAACATTTTATAACTATTGCAATTTAGATTACCGACGATGCTTATTTGCCAAATCTATCATGTGGAGACCTAATAGCATTTCCAAATATGGGCGCCTATACAGTGCCGATTGCAAGTCCCTTTAACGGTTTCCTGGTTCCCAAAACACTTTACTTCAAAGCGAATTAATGAGGTTTCATATTTTAATAAATAATATTTTCATTTGTTATTCAAAAAAATAATGAATTTATTTAAAGTTTTTAAAATTAGATTTTCGGATATAAACAACATGAATGTTGTGCTTTCAAAAGCTGCACATCTCTCAGTTAAGTGCAATAACCACGTAAGTATTGAGTTAGGCTTGTGAGCAAAAAGAAATTTCGGAGGCAACAAACTGCCGAATGGACACCTTTGGTGCCTGTACTCCCCTGTTCATAAACTAATTGTTTTACTTTTGTTGTAAAGGCGGAATACCATTCGATCCTTCGCATTTATCTTTTTTTTTATTTAACACAAAATGACCAAATACCTTTTTATAAATATTTGAATTTATCGATCGTTGGATAATGCATTTGAATATTGAGCCAACGTGGGAGATTACACAAGGGTTTTCAGACGATAACGCGGTTTCGAGCACATAACCTATAACAGAGCTGGGCACTTTATGATTACGATTACGTTTTGATTACTTAGGATTACGATTACTGTAATTGTTATCCCGAAAATTTTCTGCACTACGATTACTGTAATTGTGATTATAACAAGCGTGATTGAGAATACTTTAACCCTTATCCTATGTTCATAAAAATAAACGTACGTGACTTTAATGGGTCAATATTGCCCAATATGTGAAAGAAAATATTTTGATTATAATTCAAGTTTATAAAGTATTTTTTATTCAACAAATATAAAATTAATTCATGAAAGTAGAAAATTAAGAATTCTTAGCTTTGGTTTAAACAACTAATGCATCTGATCGATGTCTCAGAATGAACTATGCAAATGAATTTTTTGCAGCTAACGCATTTATTGCTATATTTTGTGCTGTTGGATCGATTTGGACAAATGAAGCAACGTCCACGTTTCAAATTTGTAGGTTTTTGAATTGTTTCAGCAGTTTCTGCGGTATTTTGGTAGTTTCTTACGACGGTTTTGGCTAGACTGCTTCGCGGGAGTGTAGTTCTGCGCGATATTTCCTGAGAAAGAAGTTCATTTCCGAGCTCTGGAATATACGACGTTTAAATTTTTTTATTTTTATTCCATTCAGGGTTTATTTCTCCAAAAATTATAAAAGCATTGTATGCGCTTATATCCAGCATATTGTAAAACAAAGACTGTGGCCATCGATTTGTTCTCCGCTTGCAAGTGTATGTCCTGATAACTTGGTCTAGTGTATCAACCCCTGACTTAGTTTTATTGTAAAAGTCTATGATTTCAGGTTTTTTTGTGTTGGCATTGATTTCAACATTATTGTGAAGTGTACTGAGCAAATATACTGCTCGATTCTTTTTAGGCACATACCCAACGATGGTGGTTTTGTTGATG
The DNA here is from genome assembly GCF_001687245.7 of Rhagoletis zephyria. Classification (NCBI taxonomy): domain Eukaryota; kingdom Metazoa; phylum Arthropoda; class Insecta; order Diptera; family Tephritidae; genus Rhagoletis; species Rhagoletis zephyria. Next base: position 55,432 of record NW_016159387.1, on the reverse strand, counting down.
TTATCAAAAAAGAAGTGTGCGTAATTTTCCGGTTTCTTTTTCAACTTTGTAATTTCTGCAGGCAAGAACGTTTTGTTATTTCGGACCGTACCAACTAGGGTTATTTTACGTTTCAATAGTTCAATCCCCAACTCGTGAGATGTAAAAAAATTGTCGCATGTGACGTTGCGGCCTTGCATTTCTTTTACCAGATCGAGTACTGTATATACCTGCAACGACCATGCAAAACTAGTTTGGCTGTCGCACAGTACCCAGATTTTAATACCGTATTTTCCAGGTTTCGATGGAATATATTGCTTGAAAGGGCAACGTCCGCGAAACGTCAACTGTTGTGGATTCTCCAGGATTGTACATTTTTTTTTATATTACCTTCCCATTGATTCCAAACATCTCTGATTGGAGCCAACTTATCGCGAGCTCGCCTCTCATTTCGGTCAGATTTATTGTCGAACCTCAGAACTCGGGAGATATTTTGAAATCTGCGAAGACTCATTGTCGATAAAAAAAATAAAAATAAATAATTGGACGGCCTTTACGATTATCCCACAAACATTCGAGTGCTTCGCCATGTGATCGAAATACACCAGCTAAGAGCAAAAGCCCAAAATATGCTTCCAAAGTAATGCTATCTACTTCGACCCAATTATGACCAAACACGGATTGACCTGAAAGCAATACGCAGATATTGTCATATATATATACATATATATATACATATATCAATTACCTTCTATATTAGTCATTTCAATAACTATCTTCACAATGTCGGGCGGCATGAATAAGAAAAATGATTACTTTATATCATCGGTCTTAGCAATAGCGTATCGTGTAGTACCGTGCGCGGTGTTAATAACGTTTTCTTTAGCACGTCGGCCAGCTCCGCTTAAAACTGGTTTATTAGACCACATATATTAACCATTTTTTGATGGAAAAACTCCTGAAACGTCTTGGTGACGGGCAGAAACTTCCTTTTCTTCATCTGTGCCTTCAGATAAATTCGGGTCATAAACGGATCCAACTTCGGAAATCTCATCTTCTTCATCCTCGCTGACGCTATCGTTTGGTATTTCATCATCCAAATCAGAATTTTCTAAAATGGCTTCAATTTCCTCTCTATTCATATTGGCCCATAAAAAACGCACAACCGCACTAAAAAACTCTTTATGAATTCGCAAAATAATATCAACTTCTCTTTTTTAAAGTGACTTCAATTTATTCTCTATTCATATACGAACAAAGAATACACAACCGGACAGTTCAAAATTTTTTACGAATGAGTGGAAGATTATCAACTTTACATCAGTATGCGCGAAAACTGTTGACGGTAACTTACGGCAGGAATAAACATGAACTCTTCACACTTCTGTTCATATATATACATACATACATATAAAGCAACCGACTTTTGACTTGCTATTGCTCGTAATTTGCACGAACGTGCACTAAGAATTAAATATGTAGCTAAGCACATACTCGTTATCCTATGGGGCAATTTTTACCCACAAATACAGTATACGTAACTATTTTTGCATAGCGCTTACAAAGAAAGATAAATCACAAAATAAATGTTTTTCAAGTTTAGTTTTATTAAATAATAAAAGTAAAAAAGTTTCATCAGATTATAAGAAGCCTATAAAAAAATATTCACTTTTAAAAGTCGTTTGGGCAATTTTGACCCATGAATACAGGATAAGTGTTAATTGTAATCCTTAAAATGTAACGATTACGGATACGGTAATCGTAATCGTACTTTTTATGATAACGATTATAATAATTGTAGCCCTAAAAATTTTGAGATTAAAATTACCTTCAACAATTTTTATTAAGCTTGTCGACCTCTAGCTCAATAACAATTGTTGAATATAATTGTTATAAGGCCATAAAATAACAAAAACAGATTACAATTACCGTAATTGTTATCATGAAAATTAGGATTAAGGGAAAAATTTTTAGGACTGCGATTACTTTAGGATTAAGCTTACAGTGGTCGTAATCGTTAAATTTTTAGGATTACAACTAAAGTAACCGCAATCATGCAATTCATGATTACAATCACAGTAATCGAAAAATTAGGAGTTATTAGGCAAAATATAGATTTTTATACATCAAAATGATTTTAAATTATGAAACGCGTATTTGTTTAAAATTGTTGTAATGGCCCTTATTATGAGTTGCACTCGATTTTGGATCTTCGCTGGCTATCGAAGATCGAAAGCGAAATTTGTATTTTGAGCTATGAGAGCTTGTCGAAATTTTCGTTGAGTTTCGAACTTTCTGTCGAACAGAATTTTGCTTTCGTTCGTTTAAACAATTCTTATTAATTTCATGTAGTTTTAACGTCGTCAATACTAAACACAAGCTCGAAAGGCTGATTTTACTTACGAAAGAAGATCCCAATACTCTGTTGGCACGATCTCTGAGAACAAAATCAGAGAGCTGTTTATCCTACTAATCCTATCCTACTAATATTATAAATGTGAAAGTTTGTATGTTTGGATGTTTGAGAAAAGAAACCATCACGCGGAAACGACTAAACGGATTTGCATGGAATTTTGTACACAGATAGCTTACGGCTAAGATTGGACAATAGGCTGCCTTTTCCAAGAGTTGCCACCTGTTAAAAAAGATAATTAATTTAATACGCGGAAATGACTGAACTGATTTGCATGAAGTTTTGCACACAGATAGCTTATGTCCTAGATTGGTAAATAGGCTACTTTTTTTAAGAGTTACCACCTGCTAAAAAAGTTTAATTATATTAATATGCGGAACCGACTGAACGGATTTGCATGAAAATTTGTACACAGATAGCTTATGACTTAGATTGTAAAATAGGCTACTTTTCTTAAGAGTTGCCACCTTTTAAAGCAGTTGAATTAAATTAATACGCGGAAAGGACTGCACGGATTTGCATGAAATTTTTCACACAGATAGCTTAGACCTACATTGGAAAATAGGCTACTCTTTTAAGAGTTTCCAGGTGTTAAAAGGTTTAAACATATCAAAGCGTGGAAATGATTGAACTGATTCCCGTACAAATTGACTTTTTCTTGCCACATATACCTGAAAGTGTTTGTGGAAGGATACTGGAACTTGGTATGGAGTTGTGTATACAAAAGTTATCAATTGCTCATGGAAAAAATGTGAGTTATTAAAAAAGAGGCATGTCGCCTCACATACATACTAAAACTTTCTTAATACATATCTCTGGAAGGATAGATAATCTCTGGAAGTATTTTAAATTTGTTATGGTGATTATTTATTTTATAAGTGCCGTACTGACAAAAAATTTCATTGAAAATTCAAATGGAAAAAGGAGAGACGGCTTCGCCCATATAATCTAAAGCTCTCATGATGCATACATACCTCTTGAGGCATTTAGCCACAGTACTGAAAAGTGGTATTTTATCAAGGCCAGGTTACTAAATTTGAGTTGGAAATATTAGAACCCACCGTGGCACCTCTCAGAAAGTTACACGTTCACGCGGCGTATCCCTGGAACCATTTTAAGGTAAACTTAGAGGGAGTGACGTCTTTCGTATACCTATCGTGCAGACGAGATTTAATAATTTCATAGTTTTAAACAGCCTCAATACCTTAACTCGCTTAAAAAATATAGAGCTATAACAAAATGGGCACAGAAGTAAAATATAACACCATTAAATTGTATTTCATATTTACATTAAAACGTGGGGGGAAACCCGCGGGTAAAAGCTAGTAGTTTAATATATTTTAAATAGATTTGGTCCCAAAATTTCTGATGGAAAATATCTTCTGACCAAAGATCTCAACAATACCTTTCATTTGATATTCATATTGCGATGTTTTAGATAAATTGTGTAGCATCGAAAGTAAGTGGCAACTTTACACTATTATCCTAAGAGATAACATTTTATAGCAAGGGCAAGCATTGTTTAAAAACCTTCTCTTGGTACCCATGAATAGTACTATTTTACCTTATTTTCAAAACAAAAAATTAAATAAATACGATTCAAAATAGATGGCAACCCTATTAAAAATATTTTTGAATAATATTATTAATAAATATTATAATGTTTTAACTAATTTCGAATAGGTGGCAACCTTACACGATTCTTGCCTATTCAGATAACCTTAAAATCCAAAACGTTATCTGTGTACAAAATTTCATCAAAATCGTTAGAGGCGTTTCCGAGAAGCCTATATGTATTTATATACAAGAATTGCTCGTTTAATGTAATAAGATATTAGGAAAAAATTTTTCATATGCGCATATTTTCGATTTTTTAGTGCATGAGCTTCCTGGATCTAGTTATTTTCAGACTTCTTGGATTTTGCTTAGACCAGGAATCGAACCCGGGTACCATCAATCATATCCCTCCACTCGGATATAAGGTCGGCCACAACAATTTCTGAGAAAAAATAAGTATTTTTGTTTACTTTATTTTCATAAAAGGTATATAAATAAAGTGGCCGTCCAGTATAACGAATGATATCATGTCTGGGGTCATACGCTATATCGAACCAAAATTTTATTATGAGAATTTAATAAAATCCGACTCTACATTACAGATCGTACACCGTCTTCAAAAGAGTCACAACTCAAAATAATACGTTCGTCAGAAAATGCGAAGAACTATTTCGTAGCACAGGGGTGGGAAAGCCTGTCGTAGCACATGCTCACATCATATGGGCAAGGGCGACTTTACCTTAGGTTTTTTTTAAACAAATTATAACAAAAAGTTGCTCCATCTTATGCTGAAAGGTAAATAAAAGCTCTGTGTACATTTTTAGCGCATAATTTCAAAAATGCCAAATTTTGAGTTGTGACTCTTTTGAAGACGGTGTGCGATATGAGCATCATAGAATGCCTGCTCTACAAAAATATAAAGCAATTTGTAAAACAAAATGTATGAATACATATGTAGATGCTTAATTCTTATTAGAAACAAAAAAAAAACAGCCATTAGTGATCGCTTCTTCGCTCGTATAACGCTGAAATTAACAGCTTTTTCCTGCAAACTTCTTAAAACAAATATTCTGGAGAGTTCAATATCGTTTTGTTCAGAGCGTTTGATGGATTTATTAAACCTTTGCATAAGTAGGCTTTACCTTTTACAGTTATGGGGTCATTATTATTATCTTCATATTCAATACCGTCAATTTCAATCATCAATCACAGCACTGATTTGAGATAGATTAGAATGTGTATGTGGTGTGAGAAATTCAGTTTGTATGGGAGGTGCCACGCCCTCTTTTTCAATAACTCCCATTTTTCCATGAGTTTGGCGTTGATATTATATATCTCTGTACTAAATTGCAGCACTCTACGATGAATACTTCCAGAGATATGTTGTGTGAAAACTTCAGTTTGTATGGGAGGTGCCACGCCCCTTTGATATATCGAAATTATTTTTCTTCTATTATCATCCTTTGAGGGTCTAGAGTCGATGTCCAAAATTTCAGTAATATCTGTACAGCTGTTCTCGAGTTTTTCGATTAGAAAAAAGCGAAAAAACGGCTTAAATACATTTTTTTAATTAAATGTATCCTATGGAAAAATATTTATGAACATTTATTTAAATAATAGCAGACATTTGAAATTAATTTCAAGCATTTTCCCAAAAAGTGGAAGCATTCAAACGTGAATTGTTTTTCTTTCATTTTTCAACATAAATAAATAAAAAACCAGAACTTTTTTAAAAAATCGCCACGGATAGATCGACGCGAAATTTAATTAACTATTATTACAAAAAAAAAAGCTTGAAATCGGTTCATATTTGGGCACTCAAAATTCATTTGTCCACGGCAACCTTTTTTGCCCCACTGTGCACCGTTAGCAGTTTTCAAACACTTCGGGATTTTTTCGCGAGACTTTATAAGGATGCATACACTTGACTTCGGAATTCCAAATTTCATTCCAAACTCCCTTAATGATTTTTTGTTTATAAAGTCCTCAATAATTTAAAATGTTAATTACAATTACGCGACGAAGGCGTTTTTCCAGTTCAATAAACCGGATCACTTGTAAGAAGATATTCTTTTGAAACGATGGTATTTGCACGTACGCAAAAGTAAATAAAAAATCATGCCAAATCATGTAAAGTTTTTCTTTTGAACTAGTCGTTATTCCACCCACGCAATAATTATGCAAAATCATCTCATTCAAGCACGCAAAGAAAACAACCGTTCGTTATGTAGAATACTGCTTTTTTCAACCGTTCGTTATTTAGAGTAATCAATAGATTTCAAAAACGCATTCGTTATATGGAGCGTTCGTTATATAGACATCCGTTATACTGGACGACCACTGTATGTAACTCAAAATTGTGCTTTTAATATTGCATAAGTAATACTTAACAAGTATACGGCGAGATCGGATTCATTATATGCTTTGTCTGTTAGACGATGAATACCACAAACATACTATAAAAGCACAATACAAATCCATGGTAGAGCTAAAGATAATAAAGAGTTTACTATAATAATACACAATTCGTTTTGTGTAATTCTTACACCCGTTTTCCAACAATTTTTTGTTGGCACTCGAGACCCCATGCGAATAATTGTGTTATTTTCTTTATGCGCCTAATAAAGAATTAATTTGTATATCAATATAAAGAGGTTGAATAAAACGATCAATATTGTTGTTTTTTGACTAACCTGGCTGTTCTTTATTTCCGTTAAACTTAATACAAATATTTGCTATAAATATCCCTATTTTAAAAACTTATTCTCTATATAAAGGAACGGAAAAGGAACGACATTTCACTGACCTCTTTTAAACCAAGTGCCGCCACAATCTGACCCTTTGATAAAGCTGCTCGTTGGTTTAAAGAGAAACTAATTTTGTAAACATTTAAAATAGAATAAATAAACATGTATACATATAAAAATTGCTATGTGTGTTATAAATACTATACTCAAAATAAATATTTCAAAGACCACAATTTTCGCTAATGTACATTTACTTTAATTGGTTTGTGTAAAAATTCAGTTTCTGAGTATAAACATACAACCTTTGATTACTGACCCATTTTGAAAATATTTGCACATTTTCATTTTTCAAAGATTCCATGCTGTTACTCATTACCTTCGATTTGATTGATTTACGTACTCTAATATTCGTTTGTATACATATGTTTGTATATACGTACATATGTATGTATGCATTTACATAATCTCAAATTGTCAACAAAATTTTTTTATCCTAATTAAACACATTTAACTGGAAAGTTTTTATAAAAATTTGTGTCTGCCTTTAATCTCTACCTTACACATGACTGGCACATGTTCATATGTATGTGTTATATATGTATGCACGTATTTAGGTCTATCGGTTTGCCCGATTAAACACTATAGCTTAGCGTGATATGTGCGATATTATGCGAAGCTACTGCAATAGACTCTCCTAATATTAGTTAATGCGACGAGTCGAATATTAACATTTTTAGGTATTGTTGTTTAAGCTTTCGCGAGAAATAAATTCAACCAAGCATTTGTTCAATAATATGCTTCATCTGTTTAAGTAGTTCTGTCCTCTACCTTTGCTCGGGAAGCACAACAAAATGAAACTGATCTGTTTGGAGTTATGTAAAATGTAAATGTTTGTCGTAGTGAAGTAAACTAGTCAAATAAAGGTAGAAGTTATCTGTCATGAGTCATATTGCGCACTTTTTGTATCATGTGTACTCTCTTTTAAGTGTAGCTTAAAAATTCACCACAGGTTAACTTTCACTGAAAAAGTAGTTTTCAAGTACGTAGTTAACTATTCATCCCATCTGAAATTATTGGGGATTTAGCATTGCTCTCATTGAATCTGTGCATATGTATGTGTGTCTTGATCAATCAAAAGCTTCATATTTTAACTAGCCAAATTTGTACACATAGTAATCATAATACGGTTAAAAAAAATTTTGTTTGCTCACATTATTTACGAGTACAAACTACTTATTCCATAATCAGTTCTTGTGACTTTCGTGGGGGTGTGTCTATATTTGGAGTTCGGTAATACTTTCCCTTTTTGCAATCGATTAAAGAATGTCTAAGACAGATAAGCTGCAACTCACATTCTAATCCTCTACCTAGCCTGCGGTAGCCTCTTCCGCATTCCAATTCAAATAAGTCCCGCTTTAATTCCTGTTCCTGTCACGCGTTAATATTGGGTAACAGAGCAACCAGCTACATATTTTGCTTTACACGTCCTTTGGATACAATTTAAAATAAAATGTTTTAGTAAGCGTTTACCATTTTCGAACGCATTTACTATTTTTTTGTAATGTTTTTGTTTTCATTGTTGCATTTTTGCAGTTGACTTCACTCTTTTTTGTTTAATTTATTCAAACCCAAAAATGATTGTATCTCACAACGACGACATTTATTTTGCATTAGTAGCTTCCCTTTGAATTTGCGTTATTTATCAATAGTGTATATAAAAAGAAAGTATAAATAAATAGTTTTAACAAACATTTAGAAAATACCTTTTAGCAAATATTTGAATAGGAATACATATAGTAGATGTATAATTTCAATAAATATACTTGCACGTAAGCTTCATACAAACATAGCTGCTTAGTTTCAAAGTTATTTTCTTACACTAGGTACTCTCAGCAAAAAATCTTTCAAAAAAAAGGCTAATCTTTTAGTGTACATATACTTACATATGTATATGTGTATAGAACAATCTTAATACAATTCTCTCAGATTTTTTTTTAAATTGTCACAAAACCTTAATACCTACATATTAAATATATAAATGTTTGTGTAAGAATTTAATGGCATCTTTCATGATATGTATGTTTGTTGAATTTTGAACAGTTATATATTGGCGCGTATCTATGACTCTCTCTCTCTACCGTTACGCGTACGTGTCGACATATGTAGATATGTACATATATATTTTGTTTCTGCCCACAATCCGAAGGCATCCGTTCACAGTTCTCCATTTTATAATTCCTTCAAATAGTTGAATTCGATTTGATAGCTGAACACATTCGCTTACAAATGGCATTCAGAGCGAGCCAATATACCGAAGTAATTGCTCATTTGTTTACTGCCGTTGCGGTGAGTTTTTAAAATATATGCATTAACGCAAATATGCTAACGGCCACGTTGGTGACCATGCTCAAATGCGGCACACGTAACTGCATCCCATTGTAGATGGATGTGCCGGCGCTTATGCCGCCACAGTGCATCTTTTCCAATGGCATTGCTTGTACGTAGTATTGTCGGTTTTCGATAGGCATGTGACAAACGGGCTTTTTCTTCTGCGCCATCTCGTCATCTCGATTCTTCAGGTCCTGTAAAAGCTTTGGGAACCATGTAAGCTCACATGAACATATCAACGGATTATCTGCAAAAAGACCGAAGTTTTTGAATTTCTCTATTTATTTAAGTATGTTTGTATGTATGTATGCAATACTAGCTTGCTAGTACCTCGATGCGGGTACTTAAGCGAACATAATTATTGAAGTTAATCTTCTTGTTAACTTACATAAATAAGTTCTTAAATAAAACATGTACATATAATGAAGTGTACGTAGTTTAAAACCAAGATCGATTATTTAAACCAGGGGCGTGAACCGGTTTTGAACCGAACCGGTTTTTAACCGGAAACCCGACTTTTTCTATTAATTAACTGAACCATTAACCGAATCGAAATTTTCCACAAATGTTTGATCCGAACCGAAAACCGAACCACTTTTCATAAAGGTTTAAAGGTTCGTTTAAACCTATTTTCAATAGATAAATTTACACGCTTTTGTTTCTTTTCGTTAAATATGGAATTACATACTAGAGATGGGCACGGGCCTAAATTTTCAGGCCCGGCCCGGCACGAGTGCAAAATCAACTTTAAAAAACACGCACGAGCCCGCACGTTAAGAATTTTAGTGGGGCCCGGCACGACGGGAGACGTCCAAGCCCGGAAATAAAAAGCCAATTTTTATTATATGTATACATATGTATGTACATATTTTTAATTTTGTGTTTATGTATGTATATTTACTTAACCGAATCAATTTTTTACATCAAAGATTTTTAAAATATATTTTTTGGGAAGTAGAAAAAGTGGAAGGTGTTTTATGTACAGATATGTAAACAAAACTACTAAGTATCTTATTTTTGCTATCGGTTTCCAAATATTTCTTTTTTTCCTTTTCTCTTATCAAAAGAGTTTTAAATATGTACTATTTTTATTTTGTACTAGCAGACCCGGCGAACTTCGTCCCGCCCAAAATTTGTATATATTTTATTGAAACTTTTTGGTCCAACATTTTAACCAACAATTCACGTTTACGATTTTCATTGGCACATTCGTCTACTAAGATTATGGCTTGGTGGTCATTTGCCGCTTAAGGAAAGTGTTATATCCGGGAAGAAGTTCTCGAAATTCTCCAGTTGTGCGGCATTTCATAGCACGGTTATTCGCAAAGCGAAATAAATTTGTCCCNAGAAAATCGGACCGTAAATACGATTTTTTCGAATAGATCGGTCCCTGGTCCACTTTTCGGAAAAAATGGATCATATATGCTAACAAGCTACTTACGTACCAAATTTTAAGCGAATCGGACCGTAATACGATTTTTTCGAATAGGTCGGTCCCTGGTCCACTTCTCGAAAAAAATGGACCACATATGCTAATATATGCTAAAAAGCTACCTACGTACCGAATTTTTAGCAAATCGGATCGGTAATTCGACTTTTTNCCTGGCGGCAACAATGACCCGGTTCCATAGTGAATGTCCTAGAAGCTTTATAGTATAGTTGGTTGCAATTTCAAAGTNATCGGTAATTCGACTTTTTCGAATAGATCGGTCCCTGGTCCTCCTACCCGAAAAAAGTAAATTTTTTTAGCCTAAAACATGGTGGTTACTGAAAGCTATTTATATACAAAATTTTATGAAAATCGAACCATCCGTTCGCGAGATTACCTGTTACAAAAAAAAGGGACTTCTCTTTATATAATTAGTATAGATTTTTATTTGTTTATCTAAATTTATAGTATTAGCAACGGGCTTTTTCGTNTAGTAATAACTCAACTACAGCGCCAACTGTCGGATTACATTGTGAAACTAAACCATCCAGAGACCCACTCAAACACACAACAAGNATAATTAGTATAGATTTTTATTTGTTTATCTAAATTTATAGTATTAGCAACGGGCTTTTTCGTGCTTATTCGTGAAATTTTTTTATTTTTATGAAATTTTACTGAACGCCCATGCACGCACGAGCTCGTGCTGATAGCAAATATTCCGGCCCGTACCCGCGGGCTTCCGCAGGGGCCAAAAGCCCGGCCCGTGCCCATCTCTATTTCATACCATGTTTGTTTACCATGTGGCAGNTGCGATTGATTTCGTATATCTCCATACCTAGTTCCAGAACTCTACCATGCACACTTTCAGAGATATGTAGCATGAGAAATTCGGTTTGTATGGGAGGCGCCACGCCCCCTTTACATATAGATTTTTGTTTACCCTAAAACTATCCTTGGGACACTTGCGGCAGGTGGCAGTTTCAAAAGACNTCGGACCGTAATACGATTTTTTCGAATAGGTCGGTCCCTGGTCCACTTCTCGAAAAAAATGGACCACATATGCTAATATATGCTAAAAAGCTACCTACGTACCGAATTTTTAGCAAATCGGATCGGTAATTCGACTTTTTCGAATAGATCGGTCCCTGGTCCTCCTACCCGAAAAAAGTAAATTTTTTTAGCCTAAAACATGGTGGTTACTGAAAGCTATTTATATACAAAATTTTATGAAAATCGAACCATCCGTTCGCGAGATTACCTGTTACAAAAAAAAGGGACTTCTCTTTATATAATTAGTATAGATTTTTATTTGTTTATCTAAATTTATAGTATTAGCAACGGGCTTTTTCGTGCTTATTCGTGAAATTTTTTTATTTTTATGAAATTTTACTGAACGCCCATGCACGCACGAGCTCGTGCTGATAGCAAATATTCCGGCCCGTACCCGCGGGCTTCCGCAGGGGCCAAAAGCCCGGCCCGTGCCCATCTCTATTTCATACCATGTTTGTTTACCATGTGGCAGTATCAAATGTAAAGGCAACTCATCTCATTTAACATACACTTGAAATTTAACCTTGCGCGTTGCTGCACTTGACACTTTACACTTAGACTTGCGCATTATTTTTTTTATTTCCGAACCGTTGAACCGAACCAAAACCCCGGTTCACAGACTAAAAAACCGCTTTGTCGAACCAATCCAAAAGTGCAAAAACGGTTCGAACCGCTAAACCGAACCGACCAAATTTTTCATCCGGTTCACGTCCCTGATTTAAACACATAAACAAAAACTTTATAAAAAAAATCGATAAAGCAATGTTATGTAATTTTTACAAGAATTTAATTCTATAAAGTCATTGATTATATATATTTATACATACATACAGTGTTGGACATATCTGTCATTTCGGACCAAATTCAAAAGGATGTTGTTTGCCACTTATTATTATTTATTAATTTTTAAAATTCTTCAATTCATTCCCTAAGAAATACCATATAAACCTAAGCTTAAAGTTTTTTAGAACACTGAAAAAAGTCATCAAGTTTTCATCAAAATATCAAACTTTTTTCTCAGAGGTGTTTATAGCCTATTCAATTTTAGTGTAATGCCGTACAGCACTCGGCATAAGTAAAAAAAGTAAGTTCTCCGTTTTTCGAAGTTAGCCTCCGAAATCGAGTTATGGGCCTTCGAAGTTCGAAATTGGACTTTTGGTAAAAAATTATTTTTAATTATTGCATGTACAAAGCGAAAAAAGTAAAAATACAGAGGTGGTTCACCTTTTTCTCTTATTTAAACGGTATATAACTTTTTTTGTGCAAACTTTTATTACAGATGCTTTAGTTTCTATATATAGAGGGTCAAAAGTCAGATCTTAGAAAACTAAGACCGCCATTGTAGGTATGCACACTAGAGTGGTCCAAAAATGCATGTGGAAAAAGTAAAGTCGGAATTTTTATGCTATGTATTAAAAATGGTTAAATAAACAATTGGGTATTGTTATTGATTCAAAATAAAAAAAGTTTGGGGTATTTTTTCGATATAGAACCCCCTAGGGGTGAGAGCAATAAAATTCACTAATGTACACCCTTTACACTTAGAATTTGCTATATTTTTATAAAGTAAGTTAGTGGATATTAAACGAACAAAAGGAAAACTGTACATACTGATGATTATAAGGGTGTGTTATTCAAATGTCTGGGAGCGTATGATTGTATATTAGTAAAGATGAAATTACCTGTGATATCGATTATGCGCAACGTATCAGTAATTGGCTCCATTATATCCAGTGGAATGCGTGATAATTTGTTATTTTGAATGTTGAGCGTTTCAAGAGAGTTGAGATTTTCGAAAATCATACTCGGCAATACTTTTATGCTAGAATAATAATAAATATTAAATCATTTTACGGTGGAGGTATTCAATGAGGACATACTCATTCTTCTGGAAATCGAGGAATGCGAGCGAGTCTCCAAAACCGGTGAAAGCATCCTCTTGTATAAAACTTATGTTGTTATTCCTTAAATCTAGGTGACGCAAACGATGTAATGGACGTAAGGCATCGCTAGGTATGGATTGAATCTTGTTGTCACCCAAGCGGAGATATTGAAGATTTTCTGAAATTCGATTTTAGTTATACTACGATAAAGTTTTTTAAGTGAAGCCTTTTATATTTAGATTTAAATTAAAAAAATACAGTTTGAGAGCGAAATACATACATATACACATTTTATGTATGTTTGTGATCAGGGTTGCCACTTTGATAACTTAGTACCAAAAGTGGTGAAAACAAGTTCGCAAGGCGAACTTAGCACAGTGAGTAGGCAACTGGCTGAATCAAGTGGATGGTCGGTTCGAATCCTACTGAAAGAAGTCTGATGAGGAAATGTGGTGATTTCCGAAAAGCTATCACCTCTACCATTTTTTTAAATTATTGTTGCTTTCCCGCGGTAAGTTTTTCATTAAAACGGCCTCAAGCTCAATAAAAATTGTTGAATATAATTGTTATAAGGACATAAAATAACAAACACAAAGTAGTTAAATATCTTTACTTTATCAATTTCTTTCCAAAAACGTAGTATACTTTATTGCATTAATTTTCGAACGCTTTAATGCATACTTTTTATATGGGAAAATCTAAAAAGTAGACACACTTTCCAAAAAAAATATTAATTTTTAAATTTGTGAGCACACGTTTGTTTTATATACCATTTTATTCGTAATCTTTTAGTTAATCGATTGGCTCCGGTTTTGGAGATAACGGTACTTGAAAGTTTAATTAAATTTTAACTATTTTATAAATAACTCCCTCAGTTTTGAAGTTATTTTACTAAAATTTTGCACATAACGGGTTTTAGTATTACCTTAATTATTTCTTAAAATCATCGAAATGGGTTCACTTTAACATATAGCTCCAATACAACTGATTACGCAGATATGTGTTTGTGCGCAATAACTCTAACTTCATATCTGAATAATAAATTATATGCGTGCTATATGTTAAAGTGACTATAATAAATTTTTACCTGCTTAATTGGAGGAGTTATAACGCAAAACAACGTACCTGAACAATCAGTTGTATGTGGGAGCAAGATGTTACCGATTCGATGATTTTAGGAGATTAAATAATATTGTTAATATTAAAATACAAGCGTGTGCAAAATTTTAGTAAAATATCTTCAAAACTGAGGGAGTTTTTTTTTTATATAATAGTTAAAATTTAAACAAAATTTCAAGTACGGCTATCTCCAAAAGTGGAGCCAATCGCGCAGAACTGGGGACGGCAATGAATTTAGAAGGCTCCTATTAAGTAAGAGCAACTATCAGCACCTTTGTCGAATAAATTGGATTTGATACCGCGCTCGAATTATTCTGACTACAGGAAGGAGCATAATTAAAAGTACTAAATCAAGGTTTTTACATACTTCTAGAGACACATTTTGACGTAGAATACGTCTTACCTTAAGGTATGGGGGCTATGTTCAAATGTTGTAGTTGTAATTTTTAGAGCTTCACAAAAACGCTTATTGCACGAGAACTAATAAAGCGATTTCAAAGAAAAGTATGGCGTTTCAAAGATAAAATTGCAAACCTGTCGACAGATTCATTTTTGTAAATAACCAATTCGGTTTCTGTCGTAAAAACAACGGTAAACATTGCCTTATTTTGGGGTCAATTTTGAGCCTTTAAAGTGCTCTAGCAACTTATTGTTGGCATATATAACTTTCATTTTCGGGATATAGGTTCTTTGGAGCAGTAGAAATATTATCGGGTACAAATTTTATATAAATTTAACAAATATTGAGCATTTTAAGGCAAAAAATTGTTGAAAAAATTTGCAAATTTTTTTCATTACCAAAATGCTCGAAAACCGCTCGAATGATTTTGTTTTTGTTTTCTTTAATCAAAAATTCAAGAGTTTTCCTTTCGTTTGGTATATGGGAAGTATTGGTTGATATCTTCTATATATGTTTATTTTATTCAAATATATGGGCATAAATGATTTTCCATACAAAATCACCTCGTCATCATTTTGCAAACACGTGCATATGTTGGAAGTGTGGGAAGGAGACAAAAAGTATGTATGCGTATGTAATGCGGCTTTTGATAAACAGAGGCGCGCTATTTATAACCTAATCGCAGCGTGTGTACATATGTAAATACATACATACGTACATATGTTGATTGCAGTTAATGTGGATCTGTTTCTATTTTTAGTAATCTATGTATGTCTATACATACATATGTACATACATATTATATATGTACATACATATATGAACACATGTATGCATAATACGCGAAGACTTTTCGAAGTGAAACAACATTTAGAAAAAGTCCAATCCAAGAATAAAAGTAAAGGTGAGGACGTACATAGATAAAGAAAAGGATAAAGGCCAAGGTAAAAATAAACACAAAAAACAATGGTATAAAATAAAAATAAAAATAGGGCTTTCGCTTATATTCCCATTGAGTTCTTTTCACTTAGAAGTATGTAAATTTGTAAAATTTTGGAAAAACCCTTTTTTTCTTAGTGTGTGATTTCGTTTTTGACTTGGATATGCTCTTAACCATACCACGTATTCTACGTTTAAATGTAGCGGCTGTATCTCCGATACAGCCTGCAGACCAATACGAAGGCGCTGGACTGTTCCTTTTTTGTAGCATTTTATGTAATATTATAAGGACTAGTAGTTATAGAAAGATTAAGACCGTTTCGACGTATTTTCCAAATGTGCCTTCAGTTAACATGTTTTTGGAATAAAAATTACTCTCAAGATCGCAGACAAATTTAAAAAAATCAATGCCAGTTTTTATAAATTGCAATTATTAAGTAAAAAAAAAACATAAAAGACCGGCGCAAAAAAAAATAAAAATGTGAACGTGAATTTCTGGCGGCCTATTGTTGGTTATTCTTAAATTCCTTGGGTCATAAAACTGCTTACCCAAAAATGTTCAAAAAATTCAGAGTAAAAGGTTCGACACAACAATTTTTGGAGTCAAACTATTTCCTTTCTGTTTAAATTAAGGCATACTTATGAACCATACTTTTAGCTTCATCGTGCTTCAACAACTATATAATAATAATAATACATAGGCGCTTACACATATGTTAGTGTTTGGCCGAGCTTCTCCTCTGATTTGTGGCGTGCGCCTTGATGTTGTCACACAAAGCGGAGGGACCTACAGTTTTACGCTGACTCCGAACGGCGATTGTATTTTTATGAGAAGCTATTTTTCATGGCAGAAATACACTCGGAGGTTTGCCATTGCCTGCCGACGGACGACCGCTGTTAAAAAAAAACCTTTTTTCTATATTTTTTGCGATGTTGCTTTGACCAGGGTTTGAACCCAGGCGTTGCGTACTACTACAAATCTTGTTCATTATTAATTTAGTGGATTAAGGATTAATTAGGTGGATTAAGGTAACGATAGAATTTTTAAATTAAAATTAGTCTACTACGGCACATTCCATTTAGCTGCCTATTTCGAAAGGAGTTTTATTCATTGTGAATGAACACTTTTCGTTTAATAGCATCGCGGGATCAAAAAAACGATTTAATCTTTCCATTTCGAAATGGTCTAAGGACTGTAAGGCTAAAAAAAACACACAGTTTTAAATATCCGAGTAATCTAATAGATCCCCTTTTACAAACTTATTTATATATACTTTACACTAAATACCTCCCAAATACATATATGTCTGCATACCAAATTTCAAGTTCATTTGACTTATGGATCCCAATTTATGGCTGTTTAAATATTCCTCACCTATGCTCCACGTTCCCTTTTACAAGCTCATGTATACAAACCTTACTATGGATATGTATTCATACCAAAGTTCATATTCTGGTAAATTATGATTCCGGAGTTGTAGCTGATACAAAATTGTACGCCTGTGGAATGTGCCACGTCCCCTTCGAAAAAAAAAAAATTATATATGCCTTACTATAGACATTTATCATATATCTTCACTCCAAATTTCAAGTTCATGTGACCTGTGGTTCCGAAGTTATATCTGTTTGAAAACTTCACGCCCATGGGATGTTCCACGCCTTCTTGTACAAACTCATTTATATATACCCTACTATAAGAACCCATCATAGATATATCTGCATGCCAAATTCAATCTTATGTGACTTATGGTTCCGGAGTTATAGCTGGTAAACAATTTCACGCCTATGGAATGTGCCACGCCCCCTCTTACAAACTCATATACATATATATAGCCTACTATAAGCACCCACCATAGATATGTCTGCATACCAAATTTGAAGTTCATGTGACTTATGGCTCCGAAGTTATAACTGATAAAAATTTCCACCCTATGGGATGTCCCACTCCTCCTTATCGAAACTAATTTATATATACCTTATTATATACTACTTGTTTTTTGTTATTTTATGGCCTTATAACAATTATATTCAACAATTTTTATGAGCTTGGGGCCGTTTTCCACAATAAGTTTTCACTTAAAATGGCCTCCAGCTCATAAAAATTGTTGAATATAATTTTAGAGTACCGTTAATTTCTTCATGATCAAATCATCGGATCTAAACCCAATTAGTATGGGACTACCTCGGAGGTACCACTTTTCCTTAAAAAAAAAAAAAAACTTTATATAAATCGATGAACGTGGTCCAAAGTTATAGGGTAACATACATAAAAAGCAAAGAAAAAAATATCCCGACGAATTTATAACCTCCTCGTTTTTTTTAAGTCAGTTACAAACTAAACAATAATATTTAATTCATAAATAGATGTACAAATTATGAGTAAGTTTAATATGAAGTGTGTTTTATATAAATTTATCTTAAAATAATATAATTGTATCAAATAATCAAAAAAAAATCCATAAGCGCGTAAGCTGTAAATGGCCAATTAGCTGATCATAATAGCAAAGTAGCGTTACCGAGTTAACAAATACCGATGAAAACTTTAACGAATTTGTGTGAAAGTCCTTTGACCACATCGTATCTTGTAGCTATTTTGCTGCTGAATCCAAATATGGCCGCGGAATTGCTTTAGCACGTGAGATATCCAAACCTCAAAGTGCCAAAAACACGGTTTTTGGCGATATTTGAGGTTATATTATGAAAACAATAATTTATCATTTAGAATTACTCTTCCCCTTTAAAATTCATTTTAGTTTGTTGCGATTCGATTTTTCTTTTCGCGAGATAGGTATACCAGTTTTAAGGTGGCTGTTCAATCGTTATGAAATCGATATATTCTTTTATACTTGTAAATATTGTTTATTTTTTTTTACTTTTGTTAAATACAAACTGTTATGAAAACAAGTAAATTTTAGCAAAAAAAAACCGACTTCAACTCTCATATAAAAAAAAAATATATATATATATATCTCATGATCCGCTGATCGGATCTTAACCAGATTAGTATGGGACCACCTCTGAGACACTACCTTTCCGATGCAAAAAGAATTATCGAAATCGGTTGACGTGGTCCAAAGTTNTCGGTTAAAAAGTATCCTTTGACTCAAAAAAAATTTAGTGCTTTTAGTGTGGTAAAACGCTTTTTTCCAAGTTTTGGTTCATTTTGAAATTCAAAAGTTGGAAACACTGCGATTTACATATAAGACCTTTTTATCTTATCTATATATTATTAAACCGTGCAACAGTAAATTTTGCACACACAAAAATAAATATATTCGCGAAACTAAGGGTAAATTATTGTAAAACTGCGTACTTAGTTTTTCTCTCTGACGTTAGGATTTATTTTAAAAGGACTTTGAAATTTAAAAAATATGATTGTTTCCAAAACTTATTTAAAAAATTCGGTGTAATGTAGGATAACACGATACGTGTATCATATATATAAGAAAAAAATTTTTAGAATTATAACAGATTAATTTTTTTGGTATATAAGGACGAATGGGTATGGAAAATGTCCTTTACAATTTTTGTGCTTTAATATCCTGGAAAATTTGCGATATATTTTCTTTTTGAAAAAATTATTGTTTGAGGACGACCACCTCATCATCGAATTTCGTCCTGCAAACTTTATTAACTTAAAAAGATAAAATTTATTAAAAGCGCATTTTAAATACCTATTCGTCCTTGTAAACCAAAAAGCGTTTTGATTTTAAACTCTACAGAATTTTCTGTCTCATTTGATACCCATATTGTTATTATACATTGCACTGATTTTTTAAATATTTTTTTTTAATTAATCATATCTTTAAAATTTCAAAGCCTTTGAAAAATTAAAAACGCTTTTTTAGGTTCATTCACGTATTGATAGTTTTTGATCACTATCAGGTTTTGCTGTTCGCGTACACAAAAATCCAGCAAAGTAGGAGAAATTGAGAAACGAAACTGACATTTCATTTTGATGAGAACCTGCTAGTTTCTGCTGGAAATTTTTTTACCAGAAGAACACGCGAATACACCTTTTATTATAGAGAATTTTTATGTGTTCTCTCTCAAGCAGTGAAATGTTTCAGGAACAGCTGATCGGAAGTTTGTTTACATACAAAAGTACAAATAAGAAAACATGAAAAGAAAATAAACTAAAAGTTTGCCTGAAGCAATTTACTAAGCAAACGTAAAAAAATTAGTATTTGCATTTTTTTTTCAAACATTTGGAGTTCTAATAAGTTATTTTAAAAGCAAAAACCATCAAAATAAATTGCATTATGTTCATAACTTGCGAACGGATTATATTGATCAGCTATTTTTCTTGCTGGCAAGTTGCTGCTGGCAAAAAATTTTTCAACAGAAACTAGCAGATTCTCTTCAAAATGAAATGTCAGTTTGGTATCTCAATTTCCCCTACTTTGCTGAATTTTTGTGTACGCGAACAGCAAAACCTGATAGTTTTGGATAGCTATGAAGAACATCAATACGCGAATGCACCTTATATTTGGCCCATAGTTTCGTGAGTATATCGATTCTTTCGTGTGCCTTGACATTTTTTGTTTTTGTCGCACCGTTATTGTTATTACAAGCGGAACAAGAATGATATCTACAAAAGGAATGATTACGGGTCACGGGTACCAGAGTCCACTTCTCTAATATTACTAATGCGACGCTTAGACAAGCTTGTATTTATTTGTATCCTCTCCTCTCTTGTTTATTGCCGTCCATAGAGTCCGACCGATACCCAATTTTTGGCCGATGCCGAATAATCGGCCTTGGGGCAAAAAATCGGCCGATATCGATGCCGTTTCTTAAAAAAAAAACTACCTGGATATAAATTTCATGATACAAAAATTTGAAGGTGAAACCGCTGAGAGGCAGCCTGAACATTTTTGAAGTTCGCTAACACAACCAAAATGTTTTCAAATTTTCAATTTCACAAATACGTTCTCACTTTCAGTCTCAAATAAAAGAAAATTTGGATATATTCATATATTTGTTTTTTGTTTTACTTTTATTTGGCATTTGACTTGTTCTGAAAATTTCAGTTTTATAAAGTAGACAAACTTCAAAAAATAAATGACAACGACATTTTATAATTTTTTATTTAATGTTTCTTATTTTTTTTTATGAAAGTGTAGCTCGTTATCTAACTAAACCCATGTTAGTAAAAATTTTAAACTTTTTCTTTAAACATTCTGAGTATGAAGTTTTGTAGCCCATTTAATTTTACTTTAATGAAGTGCAAATTTTAGGTAACTGCGAAATTACCAATTATCATACCCAGTTATTAGCAATTAAGTGGAAGGTGTTGCGGATTTTCTCCACACAAACAAATTTTCGAACATACTTCATTTCGAAGAAAATCGTGAACAAAAATTGTCAAAAATCAACACTTAGACTATGTTCAAACAGGCCACAATTAGCTCAGGCAATTAAGCTTTAAATTGCGGCATAGAGTTTGGTGTTCACACATACGTCAGTTGCGCAATTAGCGATACGAAATCTGCTGTTGGATTACCTACAGTGATAGAAAAGTTGGTACAATCGTACCTCTATTTAGTTTGAAAGCGCATTCGTTACAAACACACAATTTTAGGTACATTTGGAATGTAGCCAAATAACTTATCAGGAAATCAGTTCTTATTTTTATTGACATTTCAATGCATTTTCTGGTGGGTAACTGGTCTAATAGCTTCCCTCCTTTGTGAAGAGGCATACAAATGATGCACAAGGGTGGTCAAAGTAACGAATCTGTAGTTGATTTCGCCAGATAGACGAAGAATATTTCTTTTAATATGAGTACAGAAGTTGACATGGTATCGATGGGAATTGTTATCCTCATATTTTTTTTTGTATAGAAATACATATTTACTTTTTAGGTATATCTATCTACTTTAGTTTTTCGTAAATTAGGTACAATTTTATGATTAAATTTTCCATACCTGATGGCATATCAGCTGTAAAGGCTCTGTTATGCATACTTGGTATTGCATGCACTGCTATACCATTTTTACGTAGAAACCAAAAACCAACAGACTTCTACGTGTGAAGTGCAATGCGTTGGGTAACCGCTTACATGCAAAGCTCATTTAACAGATTCCTTCAGACTCAGAGTTGTCACACTCTCAAGCAACGCCAAGTATGCATAACTGAGCTATAAAAGAGGACTAGAAACAAACAGCTGATTGCTCTTTATTCAATAAACATACCTCCAAGTCAAAATTAAACATAGCTAGCAGGGTTGCATAGAGAGTCTGACACAAATTAATTGTTAATTTTAATTGGCAATTAATAATTTTAAGCAATTAAGGCTTGAATTGGTGAAAAGGTTCTTAATTACCAATTAGGTGCCTGTTTGAACATAGTCTTACTTAGCTACTTAAAATTTGCCCTTTATTATACTACAATTTAAAAAAGTGCGTACTCAAAAAAAATCTAAGAATCTGATTTAACAGTTTAAAATTTTGATTAACACTTGTTAAAATTGCGGAAAAAGTTAAAAGAAGCGGCTAAGAATTGGCCAAAAATGGCCGATGCCGATTAATCGGTCGGACTCTAGCCGTCCACCACACTAGTATACCATAAAGCAATATTAGCTTGATGAATGCATTATAGTATAAGCTCCTACAAAATAAATGTGTCTATCTACTACATTATTAAAAAAATCTTGAAATACATAATTAGAAAATTTTGCTCTCATAATCAAATGATGCATCAGATAGCTGTAATTAATTGCTTAGAATTGACCTAAAAAGTGTTTCATATTGATTTAATGTTTTTTATATGGTTTTACCTTCCAATCCCTTAAACGCATCTTTGTCAATCGTGCTGATCTTATTTCCTTCCAGTTCTAGTGAGTTCAAAAGTCTTAGCTGAGAAAACACATTGGCAGGAACGGTATTGATCATATTATGAGCCAAAATTAGTGAGTCCAAACTCTCCATTCCTAAAATGTAACCAGTTAATAATTTGTGTGTTTTTATAGTAGTTAATGCAAGGAACAAATATTACAACTTTTTGATTTTTTCTTACCAGCAAAGTCACCTTCATTTATACTGCTGATTTTGTTTTCTTGTACTTCCAATTTTTTTAGAGCGTCAAGTATAGAGAGAGCTTGTTGTGGAATCGTTGTGAGTTCATTACCGCCAAGATTTAAGCGTTTAAGTTTTCTTAGAAATAAAGTACAATATGTATATAGTTTTGGGTTATTGAAGCAAAATAAATGCAGTATCTAGTTTAAATTAAGTTCCTTGTATGTATTTAGGTATTCTTCAAATTTATATCAGAACATAATTTTCAATAGTTTAGTTTTGTGGGAAAATCATATCAGATTTGATTCATGTAGGCTTAAAAAATTTTTCGCACTATTGAACTATTTACCGCTTGAAGGAAAGAACCAATAGAGGAAGCATAATGCCACTTAGAATTTTGTTGCTGTAATAATAATTCATACCTCTCAGGTTTTCAATTGAAATCGATATAATTTCAAATAGCTACTGTAGAAATGCTTTTTACCACCAAGAGGCATTTTTTATACGGATAATTAAACAAGTAATTTTTAGCAAAAAAAAACCGACTTCAACTCTCATATAAAAAAAATATATTTATATCTGATGATCCACTGATCGGATCTTAACCAGATTAGTATGGGACCACATCTGAGACACGACACTACCTTTCCGATGCAAAAAGAAATATCGAAATCGGATGACGGGGTCCAAAGTTATGCGGTAGCATACATAAAAATAAAATATTCCGACGAACTGATATCCTCCTCCTTTTTTGGAAGTCGGTTAAAAAAGGGCAATCAAAACCATTCTTAACCGACTTCAAAAAAAGGGAGGTTATCAATTCGTGAGAATAAGTCTATAAGTTTTTTTTTTTTTTAAGGAAAGGAGGTACCTAAGAGGTGGTCCCATAAATTTGGCTTAGATCCTATCATTAGATCATGAAAAAAAATAAATAATAATAATTAAAAAAAAAAAGCTTATGCATATTAAACCAAGCCTATATATCCCTATGTTATTCGACGCGCTGAATGCGAATCCGAAGCCCGTTAGTCTCCACCACGTCAGGTTCGTGGTCAGTTGAAGGTCAAGTAGGGAAAAATTCATTGAATAAATCTGAAAATTCATATACATAAGGTTTTACATTCGCTGAACCCGAATCCGAGGTCCGTTAACCTCCATAATGTCAGCTTCGAGGTCATTTGAAGGTCAAGTAGGACATAAAATTTATTCAATAAAAATTAAAAAAAAAATTAGTTTTTGTTGTCGCTGAAACCGAGTATGGAGGTCCCTTGATTCCTTAAGGTCATCTGCAGGTCATGCCAAGGTCATCCCAAGGTCAAATTCCGATGAATTTCGTTGAATTTTCAGGTTTATTAAATGAATTTTTCCCTACTTGACCTTCAAATGACCACGAACCTGACGTGATGGAGGCTAACGGACCTCGGATTCGTATTCAGCATGTCGAATAATATAGGGATATATAGGTTTGGTTTAATATGCATACACTTCTTTTTTTTTGTAAACCTGTGTAATAGATTGGCGCTTACACATATGTTAGTGTTTGGCCGAGCTTCACCTCCGACTTGTGGCGTGCGCCTTGATGTTTTCACACAAAGCGGAGGGACCTACAGTTTTACGCAGACTCCGATCGGCGATTGTATTTTTATGAGAAGCTGTTTTTCATGGCAGAAATACACTCGGACATTTGCCATTAGGTGCGTTCGTTTAAAATCTCCAGTTAAAACCAACCAACTGCCAAACTCCGGCGAAATGTCATTTTTTCTCTCACAAGAGAAAAATGTCCCAAATAGTACGCGAACAGAAAATTTGCAGAAACTTGCAAGTTAGACGAACAGCTGATTGAAATTTTGTTTACATTCAAAAGTGTAAAATTTAAAACGTACGAAAAGTCATCACAAAGTGTCATACTGACACAGTTTATTGATTAAACAAATAACTANCAAAGTGTTATACTGACACAGTTTATTGATTAAACAAATAACTACTTATTTCTTACAAGTTTAATTAGTCGCATTTTGTGATTTTTAACTTCCAAACCATCAAACTCANAACCATCAAATTCAATTTTGTGATTTGCGTAAATGCCAACCAGCTGTTTTTGATCAGCTGTTTTCCTGTTGGCAAATTGCTGTTGGCAAAAATTTTTCCAGCAGAAACCAGCAGCTTCCCCTCAAAATGAAATGTCAATTTGCTCTCTCAATTTCGCCTACTTTGCAGGTTTTTTGCGTACGCGAACGCAAAAACTTGTAAGTTTTGGTTAAATATGAACAATTAACAGCTACGCGAACGCAACTATTGCCTGCCGAGGGACAACCGCTGTTAAGAAAAAACGTTTTTTCTAAATTTGTTTGCGATGTTGCCACGACAACTGGTAGCAGTTACTAACTCAATGTTTATACACGTGATCTGGTACTTTATTTTGACTCTGATATTTTTTTTTTATACATACCATCATTTATAAAAATTTGTGTTTGGGCATCGACCTGTATGAAGCGGCCACAGTGTACACCGGCAGAAAGTAATTTAAAAAATTTCATAAAATCTTTTCGTTTATAAGCATTGCTTCCAGTCTCGTTTTGAACTCATTCGCCGAACTAACTACAGTATATTTTGCTTTGCTGTCTCTGTGCTTAAGTGCACATTTAAGATACCTACCCCAAAATGCGCATCAGAGGCATTATTTTTAACATTTATAAGGAAACGGCTCCGATAGATGCATTTAGCATACCTGCACATTGGCGATACCTGCCTTAAAAATTGTGCGACTAGTATCAATTATCAAAGAAAGTATTACGTTTACCTGCACTGGCCCTACAATTACCTAATTTTACAACTTTTTATTTATTTTGTTCATCTCGCAGAACAACGAAAATGGCTATAAATTTATGTAGTTATATAGATAATTAGATACAAATCGGTAAAAATTTCGCTTGCAGTAATTTCTACGTGGTAAGTGCTCCGCCACTATTTGGTTTCGTAGGTATTCGGATACCTTCCTCATTGAAGTAGTAAAGAAAATTCGCTTAGGTGCCTTTTTCGGTTAAGTGCACAAGTTTTTCGTGCAAAGAAGGATGTGCAGCTAAGCAAAATATACTGTATTTACGTGAAGAAACTTCAAAATTTGCAATTCAAAATTATGCTTTGTAAAAAAAAGTTTAAACTAAGTCCTAGTATTCCTAGTATCTATACCAATGTCCAGATCGCCTAATCGTTTCAATCGTTGTTGCCAAACTCTACTAACGGTCTGGCTGGAAAAAGTGTCATTTAATCTGCTACAGATCGTAATTGTACAACGATAACACGGACCTCTCGGCCCTGCACTGTAACGGGTAGTGGTTCAACTCCGGCTGCGACATTCACAAGGTGAAATTTAATATAAATTGAAGTAGCAGCAGTTCTGTCACAACCTTTTGTCTAGGGTAGGGACTTTTCGGCTGGCCAAAGTTTACTCAAGCTAGAAAGGTATGTTACAGGTCTGCAGGTTCTATTCTCACTTTTTCTGATTATGTTCCCGGGATCTACCTGGCCACGATGGTCACGCTCTTTCGCTAGTACTGCTGACTAAGTCGGAAATCGGGGCGAATTGTTCATGCTACCAATTATCCGATCGTCTATCTGGGCAGGTGGCAGGGGTATGTATGTATATGTATATATGTAAATACAATGAACATAGAGAAGTACCATAATGTCTACATCGAAAAGGCGATGCTGCACGAGCTCGTTGCATCCGACGCAACTCTTTTATCGCAGCTATGAAGACCTTACTTAAAAGTCCGCTGTAGTTCAGTTGGAGTTCTGCTGCAGTTAGGCCCTCATATGGAGATTGGAGCAGGTGGAAGATTGTATAAAGAAGAAGGAAGGGAGGGTTGTGTTGTTCAGCTAAGCTCCGCAGAGGGCACCAACACCTTGCCCGAGTTGTTAGCCGTGGAGATTGTGAGTACCGTTTGACTCGGGCAGCCTTTTCCACCTAACTAAAGTTGGGTTTAGATGATGGGAAAGAGTACATGGTGCGAGTTGCCTTACCGCGAGCTCTAGCTCAGGGAACGAACAACAATTGGTAAGAACAGGCATTGGTAAGCCTCGAATAAATCAGGTGGGACAGGCTTTCGTGGGAGTGTGTGCGAATATACATGGAGTACTCTTTGCTGTGAAAGTGTGTTTTTCCGGGTGACCACCTATTAATCCTTTTTGCAAAAATTAAACTTCCAAAGCGTGCCCCCAACTAAAATAGTGCAAATATTTAGCTTTCAAAAATTTTAGTTTGCTCGTGTTGCACTGCAAATCTATTTACTTTGATGAAGGTACTATCTAATCAATTTATTTGCGAATTTATGCGAATTAATAAACAAAATATCGATTATCGAAATTTCAAAACTGCTTTCGAAAGTCACTTCTCAAGCATAATCTGACTGCACCTGCAATAATTTTCCGAAATTGTTGAGCTTAACAGACTTTTCGAAATAACTTTACTTGCATTGCCAGGTCTGACTGGACTGTGAATTTGACAGATTTTTCAATATAACTTCAATTGCCACATTTAGCAGCACTTTTAGAAAGGTAAAGTGGAAGATTTAACGAACTTACTTCTCAACTCCTCTGAACGCTTCCGGTTCAATTGTAGTAATTTTGTTCTCATACAATGTAAGTATCTCCAATGTGTCCAAGCCCTCGAAAGCATTATTGTGGATAACGCTAATTTTGTTATGATTCAAATTTAGGATCAACAAATGGAAGAGATGCTTTAATGCAGCTGATGGCACCGTTTTCATTTGATTTAGCGAAACATCCAACTGCGTGAGTCCATTACCTGTAATGACAATTTTCAAATTAGTGAACTGGATGGTTTTCTTCGGTCTTCGAAAAAGATGCATACCCAATGAGCTGAGCGCATTCTCTTCTATGGCAGCCAAACTGCTATTGTGAATTGTTAAATGGCGGATATCCAATGCCAAGAAAACAAAGCCTTGCAATTTGGGAAGGTTGTTGTGGCGCAATTTCAAATAGAATATGATGGGACTCTGGCCTTTCAAAGTACCCATTGATTTTGTTATATGTGCCAAGTCGGTTGTTTCACACAAAATGTCCAATCCGTTTTTCTTCAACGTACAAACACAAGGTGCTATATCATTTTGTTCCGGACAAACTTGTTGCTGCGGCGGATTTTGAGCGCCAATATGCTGCAATCCATAAACAAGCGCCATGAGTACAATCGCCCCGCCATAGCCAAGGCTACTGGTAACGAAATGCATTTTGCTTGACCTCTCCACAGCCATTTTACACTATCACTGTTTACCGCTATTCTATCCACTCGATCTCGCCGCTTACTTGTTCCTCTATTTCGATTCTGGTCTAATGTTCGTCGAACCAACTGCCAGCAGCTAATTTACTCACTCCTATTGTACGCCTGTAAATTAAAAGCGGAGGAGACTATTATCAACCAAACAAATATATGTACATACATATGTATATGTATAGATATAATGTAAGTATGTAAGACATCAATCAGAGAAAAATCATTGCGAAATTATATACATACATATCGTCGTTTAAAGTACAAAACCGCGTATCGTCATTCTGCAAAGCCGCGTAAGAGCTTAAACAGACGGCAGCGTTGATCCGGATCAACTCGGGAATTAACTGCAGTTGATCCGGATTAAGTCCCAGTTAATCCCGATCAACGCTGCCGTTTGTTTAAGCTTTAACCGACATTTGCTGTCAAAAATTGGTTTTGCTCACACAAGCTCTTGGCTCAATCCTTATCCATTCGTCCTGAAATATACTAGCCAGAAATACGATTGCTTTATAAAAAAGAGAACCATTTTGAAATGCGAATGTTTTTACTCTCTAGAAAATAATTTATGCAACCTCACATACGCGGTTTTGCATTATCTTGATACGCGGTTTTGCATTTTGTTGATACGCCGTTAGGTACTTCATAGATACATACATACATATGTATGTATGTATATTAGGGTGGTCCAAAAAAAAGTAAAGTAGGAATTTTAATGCTCTATATAGAAAAAAACACCCCTATTTTTTAATCAAAAATTATTAGAGGTCGCTCAAAAGTGTGATAACATCAAGGCGCACGTCACAAATCGGAGCAGAAGCTCGGCCAAACACTTATTTACATATGTGTAAGCGCCAATCTATTATTATTATTATATTATAAAGAGTTAAAAGATTTTTTATTGAAAGTCTTGAAAAATATTTTTTTATTTTTGTTTTGAAAGGTAAAAGTGTACAAAGGAAACATCGACAGTCGCCATCAACCATCTATGTTAAGCAAAAATGCAAAAACATCGATGCATCGATAGTGCCACGATTCTCCACCTCTATTTTATAGTCTACTTTTTAAACCAGTCAATAGTTTTAAGCAATTTTTAATATATTCTGGTTTAAATTTTAGTCTAGCAGCCGAGAAAATGATGTTTTGCTATTAGTGGTTTAAAAATCAAACCAAAATACTTTAATTCTAGTTTCTAGGTTTCATATTTAGAAAATTTTGTTTAAAATCTAAACCGGAATAGAAAATGTTTGCCTCAATATGCCTTATTTTATATGTCTCTCAGAGAGAGAGAGAGAGAGCAAATCTTATGAACTGACGGCATCAACACAGCGAAATGTGGTGTTGATTCAAACTCAACATATGAAAGGACATTTACATGCATGGCTGTAGCTGAGTGAGCAAAGATGCTTAATACAATTGGTTGCTACCAAAGGTAGTCTGGGTTCAATCCCCATCAGACGGAGCTGAAATTTAAGATTTTATTTTTTTATTCTTAATTATGAAAATGTTTGCGTTTAAAATTAACACCGAACAGTTTAAATTCTAGACCCAACATATGTGCTCTCTTTTTTTAAAACTTGGAAGGTTTGTATTTGAAACTGAATTCAGTTTGGTCATATATGTAGTCAAAAAGTTTAAAATTTAAACCGAAATTTTTAACCGTGTAATGCAAATATTTATGCACATAGCCAGGAATATTTATATCATCAGAGTGCATTGATGCATACACACATTGTCGCACAGTAGTTTAAAATCTTCATATTATGTCGTTCTGCATAAATTCAGATTAAACTAAATTAAATAAAATAATCCCACAAAGCCTGTTATATCAACAACAATACTACAGTACAATGCGATAAAAATATGTACAAAACTATTCACTAAGCATGAGCTTAATCATGACGGCAGCAAATAAATTGTGTGAATATATATGTATGCATGTATGTATGTATACATGTGTTATGTACATACATATACATATGTATGCATATATATATAATCAAATCTCACGAATTGTTTTTTTTTTTGGTGTCACTCCCTTCTCTCGGCAGACAAAAATTGCTAAAGCATTCTCTTTGCATTTATTTCAATCAATCGGGTTCCAAAAATAAGTAAAATAAAACGTAAATCAAGTATTTGAACAATTTTATCCTTAAAACGTTTATTTAGGTGAGATAGTACCGAAATTACTAATTTTTTCATTTTCACTCGAAAAAATAATAATTGTTTTTTTTTATAATAACTTTGCGAAGTTTTCAAATAGAATGCTCATACCGATGGCTGAGTGGAAGATCGACCTATCTCAGCAGCAAGTCCGAAAACGCCATATCTTAGAAAATTTGTCAACAACGCCCTATTTTAGGATTTGATTGAAACACGCCCTATCTCAGAAATCGATTCAAAAACGCCCTATCTCAGCACATTTTCAATATATTTTCGTTTAATGTAGGGCACCGAATTCTAAGATAGGGCGTTCGTCAACCAAGTTCTGAGATAAGGTTTTTTCCTAAAAATTCTGAAATAGGGCGTTCTTGAAAAGTTTTCTGAGATAGGGCGTTCTCGAACTGACTGCCGAGATAGGTCGATCTTCTACTCAGCCATCGATATTTTCTGAGATAGGGCGTCCTCGAACTGACTGCCGAGATAGGTCGATCTTCTACTCAGCCATCGATAAGTATTAAAGGAAATGAGTAAAATATGACGATGGTTTGAGAAACTAAAATTCCATTTTTAAGAACTTTTATTGGAAAATTCGAAAATCAATTGTGAAATACATGAATAAAGTACTTAAACATATGAGCATTACGAATAATGCGTAAAAATCCCCCACGCCAATATTTTATTACTTTTAAATAATATGGCTTTTAAGTTAAGGCGTGCGAGTAAACGTGTTAGATGACTGCGTATGGTGCAACGGGGCGTATACGCTACATACGCAAGTACGGGTATATGAGCATCAGTGGTTATTTTTTTACTTTTTTTCTGTATGTATATAATTTCGAAATTTTCATTCATATATAATTTCGAGTTGGAATCTTGTTCTTTATACCAAACTGAAGACACCGCATTTTGTCAGAAAAATGTAACAACTATTGAGATTGCTCATATACCCTTGCGGAATTGTGGAAATTATTAATTATTATTATTATTATTATTATTATTATTATTATTATTAAATAAATAAATAAATAACAGCGGCCACGTGAAGTATACCAACCACGCAAATTTCGCCAAGTCACGGGTATTTGAAAAAAGTAATTATATTTCTTGTGTTGAGATATAAATATCTTGAAATATGCTGGTCCAAGTTATTGACAGTTATATTTTAAAGTATGATAAAATTTAAAAATGAATTTCATCCAGACTACAACCATGTTAAAAAAATTGTAAGGTAAAACCGCTGAGAGGCAGCAAATTTTCAATCTCACAAATATGTACATTCTCACTTTCAGTCATGGTACAATAATTACTGGCATTGTCTTCCCAGAGAGTTTTGCTTCACATCGAAATTCGTGCTCCCTTATATGGCTTTGTTTTTGTTTACTCTCAATTTCATTTTTATAGTTTTTCAAAACAAAAGAAAAAAACTTTGAAATGAAGTGAGCCATATAAATTTTGAATTTATTTACCAAGCAAATGTTTTTTTCGGCTTTTGCAAATTAAATAAGTCCTCTGCAAGAAGGTTTGTTTAAGAAATACGCTCTCTGGGAAGACAAAACCTGTACCATGACTTTCAGTGTAAAATAAAAGAAAATTTGAATATTTTCATTATTTGTTTTTTTTGTTTTACTTTTATTTGGCATTTGAGTTGCCGACGAATTGAGCGAGCGGTTTTACCTTTGAATATTTGTATCCTATGGCCTACAACATGTAGATAGCTAGGGTAACCACATTTTCAGATGCCCAGACTACAAGATTGAAAAACAGAATTTTTAAGTTTCACTTTTGTTGGTTTTTTTTATTAACATTTCTTAACAAAACTTAAACTCAACCCTGGAAGAACACAGCATAAGTGAAAACCTTCGAAGAAACGTGACTTTCCTAGGCTATAAGCTCAGAAGTTACTAGATAAACACACATTACTGAAAAAATAATTTGAGAAATACTAGGGCATTCGCACGGGGCGGTTTTTCAGACAACTTTTGCATTCAACTCACGCAGGGTTTCACGACAAAAAAACTGAATGGCTAAAAATATCAAAATATAAAAAAATATCAAAATATTCGCCATAAAAAGTCCTTTGCATTGTTCAACTTTGCATTCTACTTTTGGTTGAATGGCCTTTCAACTAATAGCTTTCAACAAAGTTGGTCGCCAGCCAACATTTAGCCATTGAATTTTTTTTTCGTGCAACCCTGCATGAGTTGAAAGCAAAAGTTGAACGCAAAATCGCGAACACCTTTTACAAGTGTGTAGTATATGCACATGGGGCATTCCAACGTGACGAGTGGGACATTTTAACTCATTTTTGCTCAAACTTTAAGTAATTTCTCTTGAACCAATGATTTGACAAGTGTCAAACTGTTAATATTTGATATGAGATATCAATTTATTACGAAACCGATCAAGTATAAAACTTCAGGGATTTGTTTCGCAATTTTAGACAAACTATAAATACTTCTTCATAGCGCCTTTCTCATATGTAAATAGTTAACAGAATGTTAAGGTCCCTTTTATGCTTTGATGGCATTAATACTCTGTGCAACAGCAGTCAATTTTACACACGAAAAAATCAATATATTCACAAAACTGGAGGCCAAGTATAGTAAAACTGCGTTTTTAGTTTTTTTAGTTGGTTAGTTTTAGTTCTGACGTCAGGATTTTTTTTAAAGGACTTTGGAATTTCTAGAATTTGATTGCATAAAAAAATTATTCAAAAGATTCGGTGCATTGTAGAATAACAATATGGGTATCAACTAAAAGGAAAAATCCTGTAGATTAGAAAAAAAATTGGTTTTTGGTACACCAGGACGATTAAGTATTGAAAATGTCCTTTTAAAACTTTATTCTTGAATATTTTTGTAAATTTCCAATATTAATTTTTATGTCAAGGACTAATATGTTCTACCATATCCTCGAATTTCGTCCTTCTAACATTATTAGTTTTAGATACAAAAAATTCACACTTCTCTTTATAAGATATTGATAGTTACAATACACATATGTAAATGAAGATACTCTAGAAATTTCAAAGTCCTTTAAAAAAATCTTGACGTCAGAGAGAAAAACGAAAAACGCAGTTATACTATATTTGGCTCCTAGTTTTGTGAATATATTGATATTTTTGTGTGTTTTAAAAATTGTTGGTTTTTGTCGCACGGTGTTATATTTGAAATTAAAAAAAAAAAACCTCTTTAGCTCATCACTATTGTGATTTCTGGTGCGCCGCAAAATTGGTCACAAAAATTAGATTTTAACTGCTAAAGAAATTTACAAAAACTGAAAACTTTGCGGCAAACTTTGAGGCGCAGTAGAAATCACAACCAGGGATGCCGTTTGGATCTAAATAGATCCAATTGGATACATTTTTAGACGAATTTTTACGGGATACTTATTTTTTCCGATCAGTATAAATGTGGATACTTTTTTAAATAGGCCAAAATGTTATAATTTCTGTAAAGTTTTTTTCGTTAAAAACTCGATTTTCATTAATGACGTTTTTTAAATGTTTTAAAGATCGCTACTTAAGCGTGAAATTAGAGCATTTTATTTTTTTGTGAACGAAGCAATGAACATACGAAGAGATCTCACCAAAGCAGTGTAAGGCGCAATTGTTTAGTTAGCTAAAAAAGATGCTTTAAGCAAGATCTTAATATATACATATATGAAGTAAATATATCTCTTTCATATCACATATTTTCATTTGTTAATTTAAAAAGAAAGAAGATCTCAATGTAGTTTAAATGCACTGTTTAAAAAACAAAATTTGATTTATTTAAGGAAATTTTTATGAATTTTACTGAAAATACTATAAATACACCCCTTAATTTTTTTTTTGTTTATTTGCGCATATTAAGGGCCAGTTTTTCAGTGCACGGCCGTGGTTTACACTAAGTTTAAACGCCCGATCTGGCTGGTTTAAACAAAGATCAGCCAATCAAATGCCAGCCAGATGTTCAATTTAAACTCAGTTTACTTAATCTAAGTTTAAACTGCCACTGAAAAACCGGACCTAAGAGAGGTAACAATTTTCCTCTTTTAATGTGTGCAAATTGGCACACCGCGTAATAAAATTAAACACTGCCTGTTTACTTTAACATACCAAATTTGTCGCAGAGAGCAAAATAACACATAAAATGTTTAAAATAGAGTAAATGTAAGCCTCTCATGTTTATTATTTGTAGGAAATGTATTTTTAGTTTAAAAATTTTTGCAACTTTAAACATTTCATGTGTATATTTTAAAGATCTCAAGTTCAAAATCCAATCCTGAACATCTTACACGTATGTATATTTATACAGATTCCTGTTGAAAAATAGATACTTTTCAGTAGTAGTTTTACACACACTTTTTAGAGTGTACAGGTACAAATGTAACATATTAATTACTATTTATTGTACTTACTTTGCAAAATACTTATGCATAAAAAATATTATTTATAAATTGAAATAACAAATATTTGATTTTATGAAATATAAAAATATATATACACGTATCCCAAGTCCTTAGGATGGGTTAAATTATGTCTTTTTCTTGAAAATGTTTGGTTTTCTTACAAATTATGAGATGGATATGTAAAAAAAGAAAAATGGATACATTTGGATACATTTTTGGCTTGGTCGGTGATACATTTTCTTGGGACGGCGCGGCAACACTGGTCACAACAGTGATGGGCTGAGTTTTGTGACTTTCTTAGAATACAGTTTACACCAGTGATGCCAATAAATTTTAGAAAAATCCCTACCGCATCTCAATAAAATCCTTACTTTTCCCTACGCAAATATAATTTTTCCCTTCAAGTTTCCCTAAATACCTTTTTCATACATCGAAATGAAACAAACAATCTTTTGCAGATTCATCCTTTATTTTAAATATTAGCAGCAAATTACAATCTTCGCTCCTTTATTCAGACTTTGATTTTGTGTTATTTATAACCAGGGAACGGATTTTATGGAAATTGCCTTTTTTCTGCTAAAAAGATAGAGTATATCCGATTAAGAATGTCCACGATTTAGCTTTGCCTGATTCCATATATACACATTTGATGTTGCCTTTTTTTGCCTATTTTAAGATATTTGCCTTTTTTGTCTTTTCTACCTTTAAAAAAGTGATTATAGCACATACAATTTTTTTTAAGATTAAAAAATATACACATGCCCATGCGGCTTATAGAAGCGCAGGGACCTCTTGCCAAATTGGTGTTGGAAAAATGCAAAGCCCTTTTCTCAGCTAACGGGTGTGGATAAAATTGAAAAGGGCGAGGAAAACGCCCTTATTCCTGATATTATGAACGTTTCAAACGTTCCATATTTAAATTGGGCTCCACTTGTATCAACTTACGTCAAGCGCACATTTAGTACATTCAAGGCTTTTCTTCGCGAAAATCGAATGAAAATGCTGCCTGAAAACTTCAAAATGCATCTTGTGGTTCAATGTTACTACAACTATACAGATTAAAGTTTTATGAGTTAGAAACTCGAAAGGATAAAATAGTCAAAGATTCAAAGTACAAATTTTTCATATAATGAAACTAGTTCATAGTTTTTCTCGTTTTACTTGTAATATAAACATTTCTAAAATAAATGTATTTTTTGATGGGTCTTCGTATTTTATGTCTTTTTTAGTGCCTTATTTTGCTTTTTTTGCAATACCTAGTGCCTTTTCCTGCCTTTTGCGCTATTTTGTTTTGGCTTGTTTTGCCTTTTTTGCAATACCTAGTGCATTTTTAGCTATTTTATTTTGCCTTTTTCAGCCTATTTCGTTATTTTATTTTGCCTTTTTTATAGGTTTTTAGGTCCTAAAAATCCGTTCCCTGTTTATAACATTACAATCGCGTAAATTGTACCTCGCTGTGGAAAAATGTAGATGAATACGCGGTAAAAATTCAAGCGCAGACAAAACACATACTTTAAAAGTCTTGCTTTCAGTGGGTGTGTTCAAGTACATATCGGCGCTGCGCCAACAAAAACAGCTATGTGTTTTTTAATAGCTTTTCAGGAGAGCAAAAAAACTGATTACTGCTGCCAATAGGCAATATTTTGCAAATGTCGTATTAAAAAAAAATATATTAAAAATATGTAATTGATTAATGAAAAAAAATCATCATCAAAAAACATTTGCGCCGCTTTAAAGCACATAGTTGTTTTTATACACGATTTAAATTTGCTTTTGGCGGTATGCAATTTGTACATAATACTGCGGTGTGGCCTAGATTAGTTAACTACCCGTTGCTCCTGTTATGTAATGAAAAATGGTCAGAAACGATTTTATTGGATTTTTGTAATAAAAATTAATGCAAAGTGGTGAGTGGACACATATTTTGTATAAACCATGAAATTGCCAGAGATGAGAACTATTTTCTTCGGTCAGCGTTTTAACTTGACCCAATGGCTGTTTCAAAGTTTCGATGGGTGTTATCCACTGAAAGCTCGTATATACAAGAAATAATTTCAATATAAATATAATTGAATTTTTATTAAATGCTTTCACATTTGTATATATTAAGCAAATTTGCATAACTTAGTAAATTTCATAAAAATGTAAAACTAAATATTTATTGAGGTAGATTATCATAAAACGAATGGAAATCTTTGTTTATATATTGCTTTAAAGTTTGAAGGCTGTTGTGTTTAGATTGATAAATTTTTTGGACCATCGTACAATATTTCCGTTTCGTATTGCTATAATAACAGAGGTCGTTTTTGTGGCAATGATGTCCAGCAGTCGGTATGGCGCAACTTCAATTTGACTTTACCATTTACATAAAGCAATCCTCTGATCCTGCTTACCGGTGCTTCTCCAGGTTTTTTACCTGGCCTTAAAGTTGTAAAGTTACCAGAAACACTCTCATAATTTAAAAAAGTTGTATACTCTAAATAATTAAAAATATAAGGACGCGACGATTTTTTGGATTTTCAGACGTTTTCATATGGAATGAATCGAAACTTAATTTTGAGTCATTGATTACGAATCTGTATTGTTTTCTACATGACACAATAATTTTTAGAAGGTAGTTTCACTACTTCTTCTTATCCGCCATGTTAGCTATCTGACAGTAAACGTGTTTCGTATTTTTTGTTGTACCAACTTTTTCAAAAAAAAAATCCAGCTTTTGACGTTGGAAAAATAAAAAAAGGAAAGCCGAAATAAAAAATTAGCTGCTGCTTCCGTGGATATTGCAACACACGAAATAGATGTAAGGATACAGCTATAATATCCACCGCACACCACAGACTTTATCGGCCGCCTATTTAAATAGTAGCTTGAAATATGTACATGAAGATGTATGGAGGTGCGCGCACTACACCAGCTTAATCGCTCCGACCAATTAGTTGTGGTGCAATGGAAAGAATAGCGAGCCCAACTAAATCGGCGGCCGATAAAGTCTGTGGTGAGCGATGGATCTAAAACATTTTAAACAAGAAATTTTACCGTTATATTTTCATTTTTATGATTTTTATTCATGTGATTAGCAGTGGCAAAAAAGTATGTATTAAATACGTATACGTATGTATATTAAAAATGAAGTGATTATTATGAAACATATAAATCTTTACATGTTCTATTAAAAAATATCTAAAATAACAAGCGAAAATACCCAAGTACTATATCGGAGTAGTTTGTTTGTGCGTGCTTGTCACGGACACGCTTTATGTAAAAAAAAATTGAAGTGAAACTACCTTCTAAAAATTATTGTATCATGATTTTCTAGATCAAGTCATTTTCCCAAGATATTTTCATTTTTATGGAAAAAAATCCAATTTTTACAGATAAACAATTAAAAAATAACAGATTTATTGTAAATTTTTTTTTCGTTTGTATTAAGGCCTTTTACAAAAAAATCAAGCTACTAACTATAGATAAATAAAAATGTGTGAATGGTTAAAGGAAAATACGTAATTTGTTTATGAAATAGTATGAACATAGTATGAATAGTATGGAAAGAATGTTACTCATACGCCATGTATGTATGTACTTGAGAGTGGTCCAAAAACAGTAAAGTCGGAATTTTATTGCCGCCACCGCCTAGGATTGTTCTATACGGAAAAAAATATATATTCCAATTTTTTCATTTTGAAATCAAAAAATATTTAGGGAGTGCTGAAAGCGCTCAAAGTTTTCCATGTATTTTATATGCGGAAAAAAAACTTTTCGTAGAAATGGTATAGAATTCTTGAAAATCGATATTTTTCGATCGGAAAACTCTAGTTCTCTTCAGGAGACTTCCGGTACTAATATATAATTCTTTATTTAACCATTTTTCAATACTAAAGATTTTTTATTCGTCCTCCTATTGCATTTTCTGGCGGTTTCGGCGGACCTATAAAATATAGTAACAATGAAAAAATGGTTGAAGAAAACATTGCGTATTATTATTGAGAATCTGAGGGAAACTGAGCTTTCCGATCGATAAATTATTGATTTTCAAGCATTCTATACCATTTATACGAAAAGTTGTTTTTCCCTATATAAAATACGTGGAAAACTCCAGTGCACGGACTTCGAAAAAATTTATATTGGTAGATTTTACTTACAAAAAATGGTGGAAGTTGGTTGATTTTTTAAAAGAAACAATATCAGAAAGTTTTTACTAATTAGGATAAAACATTGCGAAAACATAAAATATTGTGTTACCAGAGCAGATAGATTTTCGACTCGGTGGCTTTTAATGTCAAAGTGATTCTGTAATCTTTACGGGCATTGTGCGTAAAATTGTTTAGTGTACTTTTTGGTTTTTGTACTCCTGCTATTATTTTTATATAAAACAACAAAAATGTATTTCACGCAAATAAATTATTCAACAAAAAACCTATACATAAACCTATAAAATGACAGCTGTTTTTTTCTTGTATTCAATTTTAATCGAAAAAGCGAGCTCCTATCGAATGCCCAAAAAGAAATTTCGTATACAATTTAGTTCAATCACGGATTCCCTGATTTGGTCCCTGTATTAATGTAATAGGAGGGAAGCGTCTATAAAAAAAAAAATGTATGCATATTAAACCAAACCTATATACATATGTCTATGTTATTGGACACGCTGAATGCGAATACGAAGTTCTTTAGCCCCCAACACGTCCAAGTTCGTGGTCAGTTGAAGGTCAAGTAGGGAAAAATTCGTTGAATAAACCTGAAAATTCAATACAATTCTTCTGAATTTAACCTTGGGATGACCTTGGAATGACCTCTAAATGGCCTTGAGGAATCATGGGAGCCCCATATTCGGATTCAGCGACAACAAAAACATTTTTTTTTTTTTATTGAATAAATTTTTGGTCCTATTGATGGCCTCGAACCTGACATTATGGAGGTTAACGGTTTCAGAGTACATGTAAAAATAGGAAAAGCTCTGCGAATCCCGTCAGGTTTTCCTTTCATAAGCATTCTTTAAATAAAGTCAAATTACGGACCATTACAACCAATTCATTTTTAATCAGAAGCAATTCGTTGTTGATTTAATTTTTAATTAAAATTTGCAAACGGACGTGACAGATTTTTCCCCCATACATTATTTTTATTAGTAATACATATGTATGTATGTATATAATTTAAGCTTCTCAGTTCTTCTTTCCACCGTTTCGCGTTTTCATAACATTATTTCGCCATCTGAAAACGCTATTTTAAGTTATAAAGCCGTTAGAACTCCCCTGCAGGGAAACCGCGGACTAGTGAATCAAATTTCTAGTTCCGTACTAGGTCTTTATCGCCAAAAAGGAACTAGGCCGATAGGAACTAGATCCCAACCAGTCCAAAATCGGCGAAAAGTGTAAAAGTACCACTTATCTACCAAAACTATTTTTTTTCATTTTTTTCACTAGAAATCTATATCTAAAGTGACGAATTTAGAAATGGTTCGGAACTATAGAAAAAGGGATGCAGAACGAACTAGGTCTTATTTGTCCAATTTAGAACTAGTTCGGAACTATCGAATAAGGGATGCAGCTTGGGGGCTTGTTTACTTTACATAGATATGTGTTCGGCGGCTTTTTCGTTCCAATACGCTTCTATTCTGTGCTTCGCAGATGCTTTTTCATAGCTTGGTAGCATTTCAACATCTTGGGACCGTCTGGAATCTAAGAAATAACAGCGAGCACCTCTGTAAACTCAGCTACAGCTAAAGGTATGTAAACGTACATTTCTTACAATCATTCAAACAAATTTGATTTCAAATTGAAAACACATTTCTTCCAAAATAACTTAAAATCGCACACACGGAAAAACCAAAAAGATTGAAAAATCATGATACTTTTTTCTTTCGTCTGTCGATTTTAGAACTGGTTCGGAACTATAGAATTTAGGACTAGTTCGGAACTATCGAAAAAGGGATGCAGGGGGGGGCAATTGACACTTCCTAGGACATCGCCATGTTAAATTCGCCAGTTGCTTGCATGCAAAAGAGATTTATCGCGAACCAGTACTGGGTCTAAATGTACTAGAAGCGCACCAGTTCAGAACTAGAGATTTTCCCCACAGGGTCATTTACTTGTATTTACATTTTTATAGAAACAATGTGGTGGCTATGTGGCTTGCAACATCTAAAATATAAAAGGTTTTCTGCTAACAGAGGTCCTCCCCGGCAGGTAATGGCAAACCTCTGAGTGTTTAGTTTTTGTCTAGCTGAGTTTTGAGAAAGTATCGAGCTCTCCGTACTGCTCGATATGCGGGTATCTAGAGCACTAGCATGCATGATAAAAAAATAGGAAGGTAGAACCGCTGAGAGGAAATTTTTAAATTCTTGACGTTTGCAAGCAATTTAATTTTAAAATTTTACACACAAACTCACACACACATTCTCATTTTCAATCTCAAACAACAACAACTTTGAACAATTCCTTTTCTTTACTCTCAATTTTATATAATTTTAAAATGTTGGCAAACTTCAAAAAAAAAATCATGGCCGACGAATTGAGAGAACGGCTTTACCTTACTATGCTTTTATCGTGATAGCATGTATATTTTTCCAATTTTAACTCAAGAAAATATTAAACACTTAAAATTTTTAAATTTACCATATTTGAAGCGATACCTAAGGCAAATTGAGCTTATTTTCTCATTTGTGCTACTACTAGAATTTGAATTTATTAGGCAGTGTTCCGGGACGTATGAGTAACATTTAAACCGAATAAGAAACGAAAGTTACCTGATCCGGAATATCGGGAAGACACATACACATAAATAACTTAATTTTAGCCATATTTGCAGAATATATGTATAGATTTGAAAGTCAGGGTACTTATTTTACCCAAAGAGACTATTTTTTTTAATTCTCAATCTCAAAATCTTTAAATACAGTTACATCTATTTCGCAGACAGGCTGATTGATATCGCTACGAAACGGAACAATGAGTGTCTGGTATGTGGAGACTCCCCGCACGACACTAACCACCTCTTCAAATGCCAGCTCAGGCCCACTCAACTAACATCCCTCTCCCTTTGGTCCGACCCTGTTGAAACTGCCCGTTTTCTGGGCCTACCGCTAATTGAACTCGAGGACAATGTTTGATGGACAAACCGAAACTGGCGAGGCGTAGTGCTTTCGAGTTTGGAGTGGTGGCCAATAACAACATAAGATAACTCAAAAGAGTTACGACGTACGCCAACATTTATAGTTATAACTTTGAAGTAGCGAAGGCCTCTGTTTACTAGTACCTCCGATAGTGAGAGCCCGTTGATCAAGCGATGTATATCGCTCGCCAACAGCTGGTATTCTATGCAGATAAACAGAAATCACGCACACATCATGCAATGCCTTTCATATAGCGCCAAAGAAGATTGAATCGTATGAGATAGGAGTGCAGTGGTTATATGGTATGTAAGAATGTTGGTGTCGTACGTAAAGGCGAGAAGATTAAGTATTTTAGAATGAATTTCCGTCATTCCTTATCAAGTTTGGCCTGGAAACAAATCGATTTCGGCGTCGTAACGACTTTCTAATATGTCTAAGATATCCACATTGAGGAGATTACAAAGTTTTATATCGGTTCAAAATGATTTGTAGTTGGCTCCATGATTCGTTATACATATGTACATATATACATAACTCCCTGTGAATCCCTCAATAGTTTTTTAAGTATTCTGCTTGAAAGTGTGAACATTTAAATAAATACTGGTGTTTGAGATATTTGAAAGCATTCGCATAGCTAACACTCACCAAAATTAAGAGTCGTCCTCCCACGCAGCAATACCGACTTTATCATACCTTCAGGCTCAGTTGCATTAAAGGCAGACGCTTTTACATACATGCATGCGAATTTAGTCCACTTGAACTCGAAGCTCTGTGTCATGAATGGCGGATTTGTTGATTCCTTGTTGCAATTAATGATGTGTACTACTTTCCTGTCTGCAGTGCAAGTAAGTACATACGAAATCGTTTACATATATGCCCATAACTATATCTATGTATGTATATATGCGCATTCGCCAATTCGAAGCCTATTTGAAAAACTGAAAAATGGAAAACATTTCTAATAACTTTATCCAAATCAATAAGAAACGGATGCAGTAGTGTAACATTAGTGCCACGAAACTCAATACATATAACCGTTCAAATATGATCGTAGTTTTGTTTGATTTATTTAATTTGTTTGTTTTCCACAGTCGCTTAATTTGTGGTACTCTTTTTGGAGCACCAATTGTATTGTATTGTATAGATGTATTTACTACATGCATGCTCCACAATGTTTATTTGTGTATGTATAACAGTGACCTAAGAAAATCGATATCCTGACAACACAAACTGAAACTAGGCGAACTACAAACACACGGACGCTCGTTAATGTTTGAATAAAGTACGGGCTCCTGTCATGTATCCACTTGCTCAACTACAACCCCAAACTCCAGTTATATAAACACACACATATGTATATTTAAATGTACATATATATGTACATATGTTGTATTCCTTTTGTGAAAAGTGAAATTAATTGTTGCTTCTTGGAGTATGCATGCATATCTAAAGGTATTTGATTTTTTCGAACGTACAGTACGTATATGTAAATCTCACATTAATTAAAGGGGAAGCGAACATATCGACGTATGTGTGTATGTAATTAAATAATGAAACTGAATTGTAGTTGTTTTATTGTTTCTAAAATTAACTTCTCATTTTTCTTAATGAATATGTTAGCAATTGTCCCCATTGCCCATTTTACTCCTTCAAAATTAAGTATGTATTTGAAAAAAAGGTTTTATATAATTTAATTTTCATTACGTCTACCACAACGTTCCAATAATTCACTGCGACTTGCTGCGCTCGCTCAACGCTTAACAAACATACGGAAATTACCGCGCGCGCGTTCTCACTGTAACACCGACAATCAGAGACTGAAAGAGATTCAAATGAGAAAAAAGCGTTGTAATAAGTCTACATCAAGTCAGGGATGAAAAAATGGGTACAATTGTACGTTTTCCGGAGTTTGATGACTTAAAGGTACATTAGGTACCGTCACTATATTTAAGGTACAATCTTTTGATCAGATGCATTTCTAATTTTTTTTTCTTTTTCCTTTACCGTGCTAATTAATAACTTTGCTTGTAGGTACGGGAGAAATTTCGCTTTCATTTTAAAGAATAAACAATTCTAAAATAAAGTGGTCAAAAGGAAGAAATTAAAAAAGTCATATTATGTATTTTCTTAAACATTTTGCATTTAGAGCAGCCCATATGAAAAATTAACACTTTACTTAGCTATCCTCAAATTCGTAATTTTTGCTATCAATTT
Source organism: Rhagoletis zephyria (assembly GCF_001687245.7). NCBI lineage: Eukaryota > Metazoa > Arthropoda > Insecta > Diptera > Tephritidae > Rhagoletis > Rhagoletis zephyria. Next base: position 11,336 of record NW_016159387.1, on the reverse strand, counting down.
TGACGCTTATTTTCACTAAGTCAAATTCAATGGCATTTGCGGTCAAATGAGTGAAAACAAATTGTCAAATGGGACTAAAAAATGGTTTTTTGATTGATTTAGATCGGCGTGTACATGCGCTGCTAAAGCGGCTATTTGTAACTTTTTGGCCCATAATATCATCGATAAAGGTAGGGAATATCATCGGTAAAGGAAAGAAAGATGAGAACTATAGCTTTTTGACCCATATTCGCTTTTTGATTTCTGGAAATATATTTAAAATATTGTAGGTGTTCTGAGAGGGCTCTGCTTTTCAATTGCCCACCGAGCCCAAAGTAGCACCTGTTGGCGAGAGTTATTCTTCGTTTGATCTCCAGGCTGACGTTGTTTGTGGTGTTTTTCGGGATCCTAGGTAGAAAAAGTCCTTCACTACTTCAAGGTATATCTGCCAACAGTGACGTGTGTCCCGAAACGCGTGGACTCCTTATATGTTGCCAGGAGGTACTTTGTCTTGCCCTCGTTCACCGCTGGACCAACCTCTTTAGCTTCTTTTTCTAAACTGGAAAATGCTGNGACCAACCTCTGTAGCTTCTTTTTCTAAACTGGAAAATGCTGCGGTTACGTCCCTTTGTTTCAGACCTACGATATCGATATCATCTGCATACGCTAGCAGCATCGTTCTTTTGCGATATATGGTGCCGCTCAGATTGGCAGCTTGGCAGCCATACATACAGTGGTCAAAAAATTATAGCCGAACCGCTTTTTGCCAAGTTTTAACGTATTATTTTTGTTTTTATTGAACTTTTGTTATTTTTTTTATAAAAATATAGTTCATTCTTTAACAAAACCCGTGTTAATCCAAGTTTCCAAATTTGTGCAGTATTAAAAAAAAAATCAATAAACTTTCGTACAAGTTTCGAACGTTTTAAAAATTCTAAAAAATAAATCGAATTTTTTAGCCATTTGAAATTGTACTTTATTCCATTAGAATTCAATGGGCTACAAAACTGCATACTCAGAATTTAATTAAAAACCGCGAAATTTTAACGAAAATTTGTTGATTTTTTTTTTTTAATTGAATAAATTTTTAAGGCTGTGATTGGTTCATGTGTACATTTTTATATCGGGCTAGTGGTAAAAATAATTAAATAACAGCAAAAGTAATATTTTAAAACTTGTGAAAATTTGGTGCGGCTATAATTTGTTCCACTACTGTACATAAGTTTACAATGATTACTCGGCCGTGCTATCATAGTAGCACAATGCCACTAAGCGCATTTTAAAATTTTCAGGCAATAGCCCCATGCGATTGTCGATTATATTTTTTGTTGTTTGTGTGAAATATTTTGTTTTTATCGGTATTCTTCTTTTAATCAAAATATGTTGAAATAAGTGAAACTAAAAAAAAAATTCCAGAACCCCCCCTCCCCCCACCACCCAAAAAAAAATCCTGGCTACGGGCCTGGATATAGGCTCAGGTAAAAAAAAAACCTAATCATGTTTAAAGTACAACCGTCTTTTGTATTCACGTTTTAAATAAGATTAGAAAAAAAACTACAAATGAAGGATGTAACTTTTTTTAGGTACAATTTGTCTCATTTAGGTACATTTATTTTATGGTATTTGGTACAATCTGATATTTCCATTTTTCATCCCAGCATCAAGTCTGCATTGTATTCGGAACGGAAGCGAGGGGGGTTTGTTCGACAAAGTACACTTTGATGGCAGTTAACTTTTTCACCACTCTGCGTGAACATAAAATATATTTATTTACTTAACGCCAATTGGCTTGGCCAATAAAGAGCGAAAAAGCAATGAACACAAAAATATCATAACATAGGTATAATTAATTAACAATTGCATGGAAATAAGTAGGAACCAACTAACAACATGCATGCTCCAACAACATGCATGGGGGGACTAGACAAAAAAAAAATTCAAAACCAATAACTTATTTACTAAAAAATTGTTTATTAAAGTTTAAAATTATTGTAACCAATAGAGCTAAATACGTTGTATAAAAACACATAATCAGAAGTTCACAAAAGTTGATATAAAACCATTCGTCGATTTAAATAGTTAACTTTTTACTGCGTATGTTTATTTTACGAGGAATCATCGAAAGCCCAAGAATGATAGAATACAATATTGCGCCAATCGAGCTGAGAGAAACTGGGTGTGACGTCACATTATTTTGAGAATGAGAGTGTAAAGAATAATTTTGAAGAAGAAGAAGCGAACAAGTGGTGCGAAATAGTGATGTAAAACTAGGTTGAATTGTACCTACTCTTCAGCTTCTTAAATTTGAACGTACATTCGGTACAAGCACATTATTTTAGGTACATTTGGAACGTAGTAAAATATTGTTTCATGTAAGTAGAAAAATTGTTATGGTACAAAAGGAAGATGTAGTCCACCAACTACCAAAAATATGTGCACATAAAAATACATGTTCACTGTTTAGGTACGTGTATCCTCCTTTAGGTACAATATGAAACTTTAGTATTCATCACTAGTGTGAAAAAATAATAATGTGACGTCAGCGAGAGGGTGGATGCTGTCAAATCGGGAAAGAGAGGACTAGCGGTCCGCGGAAGGCGCCACCTTTGTTTCGCTGCATCGTGTCGAAAGCCTAACCCCGTCAGTGTGAGACTTTAACCCATACTAAACTTCCTACCGTTCCCCTCCCGGTACCACAGTTAAAGATTTCGTCTGGATTATAACACTGTGTGACTGATAAGATTATAGTTCTATTCTCTTCTTATTTGGCGCCAAAGCGATTTTGGCCGAGTTCAACAAAGCACGCTAGTCGTTTTTCTTCTGTGCCATACACCAGCACGGCCATGATGAGTGTCTTATAGAGTGTGGTTTTCGTACGTCGAGAGAGGACTTTACTCCTGAATTGCCTACTCAGTCCAAAGTAGTGATTCTGCGTTGGATTTCCATGCTGACATTATTATCGTTGGTAATGCTGGTTCCCAAGTAAACTAAATTCTCTACTTTCTCGAAATTGTAACTGTCAACAGTGACGTGGGTGCCAAGGCGCGAATGTGCTGACTGTTTGTTTGATGACAGGAGATACTTCGTCTTGTCCTCGTTTACCACCAGATCCCTTCGCTTTGCTTCCTTATCCAACTTGGAAAAGGCATAAGAGACTTCNGCTTTGCTTCCCTATCCAACTTGGAAAAGGCAGAACAGACTTCGCGGTTTTTGTTACCGATGATGTCGATGTCATCGGCATAAGCCAGCAATTGCACGCTCTTGTAGTAAATTGTTCCTGAGCGGTTCAGTTCTGCAGTTCTTATTATCTTCTCCAACATCAGATTAAAGAAGTCACATGAAAGGGAGTCGCCCTGTCTGAAACCCCGTTTTGAGGTGAACGGCACGGAGAGATCTTTCCCAATTCAGACGGAGCTGGTGGTATTGCTCAACGTCATTTTACACAGCCGTATGAGTTTTGAGGGGATGCCAAATTCAGGCATAGCGGCGTATAGGTAGCTCCTTTTAGTGCTGTCAAAAGCGGCTTGAAAGTCGACAAATAGGTGGTGAGTGTCGATCCCTTTCTCGCGGGTCTTTTCCAAGATTTGGCGTATTGTGAATACCTGGTCTATGGTGGATTTGCCAGATCTAAAGCCACACTGATAAGGTCCAATCAGTTCATTGACGGTGGTATTTAGTCTTTCACACAATACATTCGATAAGACCGTGCAAGCTAAATATGCTTAGAAGGCTGATCCCACGGTAGTTGGCACGCATGGCGGGGTCGCCTTTCTTGTGGATTGGGCAGAGCGCACTTGAATTCCGGTCGTCGGGCATGCACCTTATTAGCTCCCTGCCATCGTAATTGAATAGATCAGTTGACAGGCTGTCATCTCAAGCAGCTTTGTTACCTTTCATCAGCATAATCGCTATTCGTACCTCGTCATAGTCAGGCGCTGGGATATCGACTCCATTGTCATCGACTGGGGACTCGGGTTCATCTTCTCAATTTCTTTAGTGCTTCTGCCATTCAAAAGTGTCGAAAAGTTTTTCCTCCATTATTTGAGTACATTCTGGACATCGGTCGCTAGGTCGCCATGGTTGTTCTTACAGGAGTCTTGAAACCAGTCGTAAGTCGCTCAACTCTGCTAAAAATTTCGGGTGTGTTTTCTGTCGGCCAGCATTTCAAGCATTTTTGTCTGCAGCTTTTTGACAATCCTCGGTCCTCCTGTCGGTTTGTTGAAGATTGCTCTCTCACAGCAGGTGTGAGGTTTGATTGGAGATTTTCGACCTTTCAACTGCATTGTTGGGGGCCCTTTTTTGCTGCACCGAGGTGTATTGGCTGCATCAATATAGTGGTGCGAGTCGATGTTTAGCCCTAGGAGTGTACGTGTGTACATCTAAAACACTGGAAGCATGCCTTCCGTCTATCACAACATGCTCGATTTGGTTTCCCATTTTTCGATCTGGAGACACCCATGTAGCTTGATGAATCCTTTTATGCTAGAACCCAGTACTACATACTGCCATGTTTCGGGATACCTCGTCCTTGTTTTCCATCGGGGCATCGGCACATATGAGCGAGATGTTAAAGAATCTCGCTTTGATGAGGATTGTGGCTAGACTTTCGTCCACTAGAGTGAACGCCGGTCTCTCTCCCACCACAAATTCAACACGCTTCACGCTTAACTACCTCGCCCCGTCCATCGCATTTCTGTCAGCCTTTATTTTCCCTAGGATATCAACCAGCCGGGCAGAGGCACCTTCGCGATTAAGGGTTCGGATATTCCAGGTGCATACCCTCAAATCATAGTCCCTCCCATGTTTGCCGTGATCGTCGTAAAAGAGTATCATCCGAGGCATGTGTTTTTTTTTTCATTGGGCAGGGTTTTAACGTGGCGGGACCCAAACCCAGCGCACGCGGGGTGTTACGCCCTCCTACTTTAGCTCGCTCCCAAACTGGTGTTCGGTCGCTACCCAGAGGATTCATGGATATACATAAATATCCGCACGTAGTGAGCTGCGATTTGAACCGTAAGCACATGAATCACTTCTGACCATTGCCAGGTGAAAGGCAGTCAAAAGCTTTGCAGTACTGGGAAATGTACAAAAAATATTGGTCAAAGGCGAATATCTCAACTAAACCCTGATGTATTTTTTTAATTCGTAGCTCTACATACCTGTATACTAAACAAAGTAGCCGGACCAGACGTTATTCAAAATAAAAAATGTAAACAAAATTAACTTTTCCGTATACTCTGTAATACTCCTCCGCAATTTTGTAAGGTAAACTAACAATTTATAATCGTTGATTTGCAGCGAAATATCTTCTGTTAAATTATATACATATGTATGTATGTGTAAATATGAGGATGTATTGAACATTTTGAGTACGCGGATTTTTTTATGCTGGTATACTCATTTATGCTAAATATATTACTTGATTTTGTTTTGTCGCACCGTGTAATAAATAAAAAAATTATCGAGCAAGCATTTCCTGGTACTATTTTTGAATATCTAAGCCCCATGTACTGCTCTCTTAATTTTATATAAGAATGAATTGAGTGCAGCACCAATAAGGTCTACTGCAAAACAATGTTCGTTGCGCTACCCTATTACAGGGATCATTAAGGGCATAGTTTTTTGATGATTTCGTCGTGAGGAGTAGACGGTTCCTTCTCAGGCGTGGAAAAGGGCAGACTATACTAAATTTTTCAAGTACCTCCGGAGAGTCAATGAACCCATTGATCACCTTGAAGATGAATGTTAGGTCGTATATCTATATTCGGCAAGTCAAACTCTTTAAGTTGAAGTTCCATGGCTGCATTTGCATTGGTTTCTCGCCGTTGCGACGTTCGAAGGCAGATACAAATTTACAACACTTATGTATATTGAATATTTTCAATTTGGTTACAAGCGTATCAGAGCATACAACTGAACAGTGTTCCAGTGACGGCCGTTGAGTATAAGTTAATGAGTGTAGCTGTATTGCTGAAATCTTTGCTCGATCTGATGATAAAGCTCACAGCCCGATAGGCTTTTACAACTATATTGTCAACGTGGCTACTAAAGGTTAGCTTGCTGTCCATAATTACACCGAGGTCTCTCATAGTAGATACATTTCCTAGTAAATTGCGGCCTAGTGTATATTCAAAGCGACTTGGGTTCAGTGAGCGAGGAAATAACATTACGGTACATTTTTATACCCGAGCGCACTTGTGCACAAGGGTATATTAATTTGTTCACATAACGGTTGTTTATAACAACCAAAACGAATCGAGACAGACATAGACAAATGTTGGTATTGAAAATGGGCGAAATCGGACTGTAACCACGCCCACTTCCCATATAACGGTAATATTCAGAAATACGAAAACTGCGATATTTTAGTAACTACTGGAGATTATTCACTCAAAATTGATATTCACAATAAGTCTTAGACGAAAAATAAGAATATTATAAATTTTTTGGAAAATGGGCGTAGCCACGCCCACTTATGGTTACATGTGTATAACTTGGTAACCGCTTTACCAATTTTTTCCAAAGTTGGCACAGTTGTTGGCCTTCGCACATCATACCAGATGGCCGAAAATTTTTAAAATCGGACAATAACCACGCCCACATAAATGAGTAAATATTAAAGCTAATTTATTCAAAATTGATGCTTACAATTCTTAACTAAGAAATATGTTTGTGATAAAATTTTGGAAAATGAGCGTGGCACCGCCCACTAATGATCACATATATTTATCTCGGTAACCGTTCGACCAATTTGTACCAAACTCGGTATGGTTATTGTGCTTGCAACATAGAAGCAAAGCGTAGACAATTATTGAAATCGGACTAAAATTGAGTGCGCTTTTCATATAACGGTAAATTGCAGAACTGCTTGAAACTTCAAAATTTCGAAATTTAAGGACTCTAATTTACTCAAAATTGATACGCCCCAGCTTACCATGTAGCGGTAGGTTTCGGAAAGGTAAAAAACATATATTTAATACTTGCGCCGGGTATTTAATGTTCGGCTCAGCCCGAACTTAGACTTTCTTACTTGTTTTATATTAAAGTTTAGTTTGTTGACCATGCACCAGTCATAAAGGTGGTTAAGTCCGATTGTAAAGCCTTACAGTTGTGGGAAAATTCTTAAGTCATCAGCATACATTAAAAAAATATAACTTCCACAAAGATGTTGAAAAGCGCAGGGCCACGGTGCGAGGCCGGAGGTAGTCCTGAAATAACAGAGATCTCGTCGGTCGAGTTGATTATGTGGCTGACATACAAAAGCTAGTTCGTTGTGGTAGTTTCCACCGATGAAGCCATGTTGATTGGATGAGAGTACAAGTAGAGAAGATAATTTGGATAGTACAATCTTCTCTAGCAGTTTTACTAATGGTGATTGCACACATATCGGTCTATAATTATCTGCTTCCGATCTTGAGCCGGACTTGTGTATGAGGCATATAAAGGACTTGTTGAAAATATGTGTAATAGGCTCACATAGCCGCGAAGCGCAATATTTTAATAGTTGGTTAGGCAGACCATCCGGACCAGCCCGTTTTTTTTTGTATCTACAGCCAAAAGGTTATCAAATACTTCGTCGAATATTACCTCCAAGCTGGACAAACTAAGAACGTTACAATCAGTAATTATAGCATTATACACCGAGGCGGTAGTTTGGTCAGTCGAATAAACACTCCTAAAAGAGGCAAAGAGATGGCTAATTCAGGACCGCGCTTCGCCGTAGGTTTTTCCCAGGTTATCGTCGATGGTATGTCGAGATCGTAATTTTTCTTATTTTTAATGAAATTCCAGAATTCTGACGGAGTAGATTTCAAAACATTTTCAGCATTTGATATGTAATTTTTGTAACACCTTGCACTAAGTTGTTTGGCCTCGAACCTTAAACAACGAAACGTTTCGTATCAGTGTCTGGTCTGTTGCCGCTTGTAGTTATGGTGGGCTTCTTTCTTGCGTTTGGTAACCTGTATTAAATCCCTGGAAAACCAACAAGGATAGTTATTACCAGGGGCGTGAACCAGATGAAAAATTTGGTCGGTTCGGTTCAGCGGTTCGAACCGTTTTTGCACTTTTGGATTGGTTCGGTTGAAGCGGTGGAAGCGGTTTTTTTGGTCTTTGAACCGGAGTTTCGGTTCGGTTCAACGGTTCGAAAAACAAAAAAATAACGCGCAAGTTTAAGTGTCAAGTGTCAAGTGCAACAACGCGCAAGGTTAAGGGTCAAGTGTGTATCAAATGGGATGGGTTGCCTTTACATTTGATATTGTCACATGGTAAACAAATATGGTAGGTGTTACCATGTTTAACAAAAAGAAAAAAAGTGGGTACATTTATCTATTGAAAATTGGTTGAAACGAACCTTTAAACACCAACAACGAAAATGAGAACCTTTAAACCTTTAGGAAAGTGGTTCGGTTTTCGGTTCGGATCAAACATTTGTAGAAAATTTCGGTTCGGTTAATGGTTCAGTTAATTAATAGAAAAAAAGCGGTTTTCCGGTTCAAAACCGGTTCACGTCCCTGGTTATTACCAGAGAACGGATTTTATGGAAATTTTTTTTCTGCTAAAGAGATAGAGTATATTCGATTAAGAATGTCCACGATTTAGCTTTCCCTGATTCCATACATACACATTTGATGTTGCCTTTTTTTGTCTTTTTTAAGATATTTGCCTTTTTGGCCTTTTTTAAGATATATGCCTTTTTTTGCCTTTTCTACCTTTAAAAAAGTGATTATAGCATTTAAATTATTTTTTAAAGATTAAAAAATATACACATGCCCATGCGGATTATAGAAGCGTCTCTTGCCAAATTGGTGTTGGAAAAATTCAAAGCCGTTTTCTCAGCTAACGTAGGCTTGGAGACAATAAGGCGTGTGGATAAAATTGTAAAGGGAGAGGAAAACGCCCTTATTCCTGATAATATGAACGTTTCAAACGTTCCATATTTAAATTGGGCTCCACTTGTATCAACTTACGTCGAGCGCACATTTAGTACATTCAAGGCTTTTCTTCGCGAAAATCGAATGAAAATGCTGCCTGAAAACTTCAAAATGCATCTTGTGGTTCAATGTTACTACAACTATACAGATTAAAGTTTTATGAGTCAGAAACTCGAAAGGATAAAATAGTCAAAGATTCAAAGTACAAATTTTTCATATAATGAAACTAGTTCATAGTTTTTATCTTTTTACTTGTAATATAAACTTTCTAAAATAAATGTATTTTTTGATGGATCTTCGTATTTTCTGTCTTTTTTTAGTGCCTTATTTTGCTTTTTTTGTAATACCTAGTGCCTTTTCCTGCCTTATTCGCTATTTTATGTTGCCTTTTCCAGTCTATTTCGTTATTTTATTTTGCCTTTTTTATAGGTTTTTAGGTCCTAAAAATCCGTTC
>NW_016159387.1:0-1883 GCF_001687245.7 Rhagoletis zephyria | reverse complement strand
TTGCCTTTTCCAGCCTATTTCGTTATTTTATTTTGCCTTTTTTATAGGTTTTTAGGTCCTAAAAATCCGTTCCCTGGTTATTACTCTTCCTTGTGTACATCGGTACAATCTGAACTAGACCTGTGTTAAATATATCATAAAACACATTGGCCTTATCGTCAACTGAGTCGATTTTGTATAGATCTATCTAGGGATACATACATAGTCGGCTTTTTTGAATGAGAAGGTGGGCGCGGAGTTGGACTTCAGACTTGATTGAAAGACTATGTTTACTCCAATTTCGGGATGATGCTTATCTTAATCAACGATGGGGAAGATTTTGTCTACGCTTGCATCTGTATTACTGAAGCATACATCGAGGATACGATCGTTAGCATTGCTAAGTTGGAAAGGTAGAAACTTCGCATACAAGTTTGGTGCAGTCATTTGACTGCGAGCTACTTGGAAGATAATAGTCACCCAAGATTAGAACTTTCGAGTTAGGGTGTTTGTCCGTTATACGATTTATGGCTGGGATGTGGTTTAAGAATAGATAGAAAGATGAAGAGGGCGGCATAGGTATATGTAAACACAGCCAATTACAAAATCATTATTCTGGCCTTTCACCTTGATGAATATTTGCATCAATATGTTGTTATACCACTTTTGGTCTTAAAATTACGCGCACTCGCCAAATATCAAAAAGTCAACACTTAAGCAAATGTTCAACTTCACTTTTTTGGTAAGTTGCGCTTTTTTCCTCAATTTTTACAATTAGTTTTCGCAATTTTCAGCGCGTACACGTTTTTATGTTCACTTGACGCACAGGGTTGCCAATGCAAGCAGGATTGTGAAACAAAATTTAAAAGCATTTATGAAATATAAGTACACGGCCATTACACGCAATATATCAAAACGGACGGGACTCACTCTTCATGTGTTTGATTTGTTTAAAATTTTTAGGGTTAATGGATAAACATAAATAATTAATAAATATGAAATTTGAGCTTGATTAATACATTTTTAAAAACTTTACAGCACAAAAACAAAAAAAAACCGATTTAATAGTTTTCCAAATATCTCGTGAACGGCGCGAGGAAAAAATTAGAAAAAAATCACACATACACACAGCAAAATTCTCTATGAAAAGAAATATTTTTGAAATTTTTTTCTTGAAAAATTTTTCTCATACACATTTTTTGATAAAAAAAGTAAGTTTTTTGAAAATATACCATCTCATAAAAAATTGAAAAAAATTTTAGCTCAGATTATTGCGCAATATTTAAGTATAATATTAGCCGTCATTGATTCGCCACTTCTCGCTCGCTATGTTTGAGTTCCGGTCGCTTAAAGAAGAATTTTGCATGTGAAAGCAACAACAAAGTTAGCTAGCACGGATAGACGATAGCGAGTTTGGTTGTACCTCATTGAGTTCGTTCGTTTCGCCACTCGCTAACTGTTGGCGAATCGATGACGGCTATTATCAAAGAACGTAGATAACAAGGGACAACTCGTTATAATTGTAGCGAAAGTAAGTAACAGGGGCGTGCCTTCTCTTTTGCTCGAGTACGTTTTTTACTCACTTTCGCCACAAATTGAGTAAAATGAGTAATTACAAATTTACACTTTTTTTAGTATGCAGTGTGTGGCCCGTTAAATTTTAGTTTAATAAAGTGCAAGTTTTAAGCTACTGCAAAATTGCGTTGATTTTTAATATTTTTTATACTGACGGCTTATGGCACTTTTTTCTTATGGAAGAAAATGCGCAAAACCGTTTTGAAAGACAATTAAAAAAAATTAACTCCAGTTTTGCAATCGCTTAAAACTTGCACTTTATTATACGAAAATTTAATGGGCTACAAAACTGCCATCTCAAAACAATTCTGAAAAAGAAATTTAAAAAT
>NW_016159386.1:54773-87793 GCF_001687245.7 Rhagoletis zephyria | reverse complement strand
GAGGTTAGTTTCCCACACCAGGACACCATCGAGCTTGCAACTCTGCACCAATCCTAGCNATAAACCACTTTAAATGCTTGAGGTTAGTTTCCCACACCAGGACACCATCGAGCTTGCAACTCTGCACCCATCTTGTGCATAATCATCGAATACCAATCGTTTATAAATCAAGGTACGTGGTTATAATTTAAATTGCTCAGGTTAAAAGACATTTCTATTGAAAGAACCTTACAAGACGCGATTGACAGAAACTCCAACACATTCACAACGAAAACTAACACATATGGCCCAAAACGCAGACTGTTACATTACATTTTGGCTCACATTGATTTTAAATACCGCTGAAACTCGCGAGAATACAATTTTCGGATAATTTTACTTCTTGCATCTGAAAGCATAAGTATGTGGCATTATTTAATATATACAAAAATATTTTGTAACTCCTGTGGTTTAGGAGTTGTGAATGTTTCGACAGCGGACTGTGCATTACAATTTTTGGAAGTATTTTTTAAAGTTGCTTTATATTATTGAAAAAGTCTGCTCTCCTAATATAGTGTTTTCAAAAGTTGGTACACAGTTTCCTAGCTTCAGGATGGAATTCAAGAACTACGTATTAATTGAACTGATAAAATTTATTTTGATATAATATTTGTAAAAAATAGTCGGACTGATACGTAACAGAAAAAGACTGTTACGTTACCAGTGCGATATACATACGTGTAGCGTATGTAGTGTTTTACGCAATAAGTAGCATGAATTCAGTAGTCTTGCGATGTGAGAAGTAATTCAAAGAAATTAAGAACATGATAATTATGAATACAGATTTCAAAGTTTCTGATGCTGTGCAGCTGTAGGTCGTTTCTGAAGTAATTTTCTGCGTAGAACTCGAACTCGATCTTTGAACTGCACCAAGATGTTGAATTTTTCGCGGTTAATTTCACGAATAACGCCTTTAATGGCTTATCTTGTTTTCTCTATGCCATTTAGTAATATTCTTACCCTTCAAATGCTAGATTCGAGGACTCGGCATTTTGTACTCGGCAGAAGTACTAGAAAAAAGCCGAAATAATTCCAATAGATTGTTGTATTATTTAATCGGAAAATCTTCTTCTTTTAGCTTCTCGTTTCGCTTCTTTTGAGTTCGTTCTTTTTGAAATAATATAGTTCTCGCGTTTTTTTTATTTTTCTACGTAATTCTTATCTTCTCAGTTTATATAAGTTAGAAAAAATAACAGTTTTAACTATGGGACAATAACATGTTGAGTAGCTTCCAGTGTTGCTTGTCAAATGAGCCTCATCTTTTACTAAATAGGAAAAAAGGTTACCTAAAAATTAAATTAGTTCTAAAGACTGTTACGTTACAAATAGCTTTCCACCGAAAACATATTGGTAGTGAAGAGTATATGGAACTATTTTATTTTACTGTGAAATAAGGCCGAAAATGCTCGAAAAAAAACTATATTTTCCGCTTTTTAGCTTGGTGGATTCCGCGCCAAAAAACTTTTTAATATTTTGGACTGTTACATTACATTAAAAAATACTGCCGACTTGATTTTCATATGGAAGGCTAAGCGCTGATTTTTTTTTGTCGAATACTTTTTTTATTAAACTCAAAATAATACAAGGCCATCGAAGAGAGGCAAGTATAATGCAAAAAAGTGGTGGACCTTAAAAATAAACTACCCTTTAGTTTCATGTTGTGCTTTTTTAATTTTCATTTATTTAAAGGCGTCTCAAGATTAAGTGAATTTTCATGTTTGAGAGAAGGAGATTCGTGTTCATATTGATGTTGTCCGATACCTTAGAATATGTATGACCCAGACATAATCGAAAATCTGCGAAACTTGAGAAAAAAAATGTTTCCTCTTGGTTTCGTTTTCTGCGATTTGGGCCATATGTTGAATTTAAAAAGAAAATAGCGGACATTCACATAAATCTAGTTGCTGCAAGGAGAAGAATTGCGTTTCCTTCAAAAGATTTAGGTGATGCATATTTTCGTACTTACAGGAGGTACATTTTACGCAGTTAATGATAACCTGGGTAACTTTTTGTTCTAGATGCGGTATCCAGTAATTTTGGTGGATGGCATGCATCGTCTTCTGCACCGAAAAATGTCCAGAATTATGGGCGTCAACAATAAGTTCTTTTTCCATCAGCTTAGGAATCACCAGAATGTCGTTACCTTCTACTGTCTTGTAAACCAAACCGCCTTTCATCTTGAAAGTGTCATATGGCCGACTGGCAAGTATCTCCACGATTGCTTTGATCAATGTGTCACCTTGTTGTGCTTTTTTAGACGCGTCGCTAACTCTGATGCTACTATCATAACCTGCTGAGGATATCGACTAAGGCAATCGACGTGCTTGAGGCTTTCACCCGATCTATGTTCTACCACAAAGTCGAAGTCTTGAAAATAAATGACCCGCGAAGCAACTTCACGTGGTACATCTCTTTTACTCAACGTTTGCTTAAATGCCGCGTAATCCGTCACCAGATTAAACGATATACCTAAAAGGTAGTGGCGGAAGGTATACCGCCTTTGCTTCTTAGTGCGTAACTATGCTGCCGCGCCTCTGCTTCCGTCGAAATCTTACTCCAGAAGTACACTGGGTAAAGCTGACCACTGAACCACTGCAACAGTGTTGCCCCAAAACCGTCTTTCGATGCGTCTGTGTATACCTCCGTATTTGCATTTCTGCTGTACAGCCTCAGCACCGGCTCTTTAGTCAAACAATTTTTCAACTTTTGAATTGCTTCAACTTCCGTTGGACCCATAACGAACACCGAGTCTTTACCTAGCAGATTTCTTAATAATCTGGCGATGTGGGACTAATCCTTGATAAATTTCCGGAAGAAACTCGTTAACCCCAAAAACGACTGTACGGACTGTCGGCGAGTTTCAGAACCAAAAGACCCCGATTAAATTCATAAAGTCCTCTGGTCGTCGTGAAAGCGGTGTACTTTTTGCTACTCTCTTCGATTGGAAAGTTTGAAAAGCCATTTTCCAGATCCAGAAACGTAAAAAAAATTTACTTCTGAAGCTTCTCGAATACGTCATCGATTATTGGCACCGGAAAACAGTCTTTCAGCACTGCCGAGTTTAGCTTTCGGAAATCGATACAAATATGGGGCGTGCCGTCGTTTTTCGTAACAACCACGATACGACTGGCGATGTTCGACGAGGATTGTCGTACGATTCCAGCTTTAAACCACTCATCGATTTGCTTGTTAACTGCTTCAATTTCGGGGAATGCCGAAATGGAACTATATCACCGTCTGGAATAATTTTCAGCACAACTGGACATTCCGTAACTGAATTGGCTGGCTTATAGTTACTGATCATGGCGCGAACTTCAGCTTCATACTGTGAGGGAATATCAACATAAGAATTTGTTTCAGCTACATTGTAAATACTTATCCGCTTAAAGTCCTCATAAGTTTCCTCCTCGCGCAAAGGAGAAAACTTATACACCTCCACTGTTGTCGTTAAGTTGAACTTCGAAATAAAATCGTAACCCAGCAGTGCATCATAACAATATCTCTGTTCGCGAATACAACGAACTTCTGCAGCGTCTGTATATCGTCAACCACAACCTGAGCAACGAAATAACCAATTGGACGTGGAATCTTATTGCCGAGGCCACGCAGCTCCGCAACACGTTTTTGCAGACTACAGTTACCCATTTTGTCGAAAATGTGCTTTTTCCATATATGTAATACTTCTACATTGGTAGTAAGCTAACATCTCAATGTGTAAGCATTCCGAAATCAAAGCGAGACAGTCTAGTACTGTTTTTTGTCAATGTATTGTGTACTTGAGTGCCGTTTTTGTAAATGTGTCGTGTACATGTTTATTTACAAACGTATGTGTTCCTTTTCTTTCGTACGTGTTTATTGATATATCTGTACTGTAGTGTTTTCGGACGGTACTAGCTCTAACTGCCAATATAGGAGTATTACATATATGGCTTTTTCAGAATCGTAATATCTGCGCCTGTTTCCACCAAGCAGCTTGCTTTAACGTTGTTTATCATTACGCTTTTGCAGCGTTTCGCGTTTTGCACGAAATTTACGGACGCAGCTACAGTTGGACAGTGTTTCGACATATGACCGCTCTTATTGCAATGGAAACACTTCGTATCTGCTTGGCAATTTTTCCGCAAATGGTCAGTAGCACCACAGTTGAAGCAAAGCATTTTTTTCTCGTTCGAATTGTGACTACGCTTCTCTTTTACTTGCATCGACCCCTTTTCTACTTTGTGGAATTTTTCTGGCAAAACAACTCTCTCGTATACCTCGCACTGATCTTGCAGCTCCTTATATTACTTGCAGCTACACAGATTGTGTTAAGTCTTGTTGGACAAGTCTTAAAATTAGTTACACGCACTCATAGGGCACACATTTAAAATGCGCATGCACTCAGCATGTGGCAACGATTGTAAGGCCCATAAGTATAGCACTAGAAAGTAGCAATTGTGCGCACGTGCAACGGCATTGTACATATACATACATACATAGTGCACATGCGCACAATACAAGGTTTATATATAAGAGGTTGCGCAACGCGCGGGTCCGTTATTCATTTCTGCCAAAATTGGGCGACAACAACAGCGAAAACAACAAGCAGCGTAAAACACATAAAATTGAAATGAAGTGAAGCGATATAAAACCAATTGTAATCGATAGCTTATTCAAAAATATATTTACAGTTAATTTTAACCAAATTTTTACTCATGCCTCTATGTCGACAAAGCCACAAAATCGGATTTTACACTGCGGAAAATGTTTGCGAAATTTTCATTTAAACTCGCTATATCTCAGACGTTTGTGTATCGATTGATTTGTAATTTGTACACAATAAACTAAATATACTTCTTCTCTTTATATATACTTCTTAATCTTAATGACGGATATTTTAACATTTTTATAAAAATTAAGGAGGTGGTTTTTACAAATGCAAAAGTTGTGTTATGAAGTTTAAAATTTGTATTTTGTTTTAATGCAGCATTAAAGACAAATATATACGGACATTTTTGGGAAAGTTTCGGGTTTAGACAACAAGTAGTTCTAAGGTTATAACAATATTATTATGACAACGACGAGCGGTCGCTCGCCTCTAGATAACAAATATTTTTACTGGGCACTTGTACAAGTAATTTTGGAAGTAATATTAAGTGAAATGTTGAAATGCATGAATTTATCAGTGTTATATAACTATTACTAAACTTAATACTTACATACATACATACATAGTAAATATGCACATAACTCCATACATAGTCAAAATAGTTATTCGTACAGTGATTGTTTCACAATATTCGCAATGTTTTTAATAATGATTATTCTGTAGTTTTTCACGAAAATATAGTTGCTATTTAAAAAAAAAACCTTTTGGAGAGCTTAAAAAATTCTAAAAATTTTCATCTATATTTCAAAATTTTGACTCACAATTTATAGAGAAAATTGCATTGATTTTTGGGATTTTTTTCTCAATGGTGTTGAACGTTTTCTTCCATGCAAAATTTTGCTCATGGAGGCAGATAGGTAACAACCTTGAGAAACGAATTCTAAAATATCAAAGGTAATCTAAAGCGACTTGAAGCTTGCGATTTATTAACTGAGATTGAATGAGCTACAACTGTGCATAATAAATTTTTTCTAAAAACTGTCATTCAAAATTTTGATGAAGATTGGTTTTTTTTTTAAGTTTTGCAAAAAGTTTGAAAGCTTCATTTATATGGTTTTGTTAAAATATGAACAGTATTTTCGTCAGGGTTCGTAAATATTCACTCACCTTCGTACGCGAACGCGAACGTGAACGCATCAAATATTCTCTATTGATTCTCCTTCGAACGAGAAGCATAAAACAAGTCCAGATCGTTCGCGTTCGCGAATGTTAGGTACATCAAACAGCGTGCGTTCATATATGTAGCTATAAGTAGCATCGATGCCTTCGCGAACATTCACTGCTGTCGTTCTGGTGCATAAGTGAATGTAAATGCCGCGGCAAATATTCGCGGAAAGTTGGTGTGGCAAGAGATACTATTCTATGCGAAGGCAATTTTAGTGCAGGTGTTTAGTGCACTTTCAACAATATTAACTAAACTTCGAACGAAGAAATCGTTGTCAAACTTTTTAGTTACAAAAAAAATATATGCTTACTGCACATCTAGAGGCCAAGCCCTTTCTTTTGACACTTCATTTTTGAAAATCGGGAGAACGGTGTAAATATCATAATTTTAAGCGCAGGTGGCAACCCTATTAAAAAAAATATATACTTACTGCACATCTAGAGGCCAAGCCCTTTCATTTGACACTCCGTTTTTGAAAATCTGGAGAACGGTGTAAATATCATAATTTTAAACGCAGGTGGCAACCCTATTAAAAACATATATCCTTACTGCACATCTAAAGGCCAAGCCCTTTCATTTGACACCTCATTTTTGAAAATCGAATGAACGGTTTAAATATCATAAAACCCTATTAAAAAAATATATACTTACTGCACATTTAGAGGCCAAGCCCTTTCATTTGACACCTCATTTTTGAAAGACGAATGAACGGTGCAAATCTTATGCAATTAACAAAATTGCCTTCGCATAGAATAATACCAACTTTCCGCGAATATTTCCTGCAGCATTTACATTCACTTATGGACCAGAACGACGGGAGTGAATGTTCGCGAAGGCATCGATGCTACTTCCCAGCAAAAAACACGATTACCACAGAAACGAAAGTGGAAACGAGCTAGGCGATGGGAATCGCTTACCATTTCGCTTCAAGAAGGCCTTATTTTAACATGGGCATGTCATTGGAGGCAAGCCCTTACCCGCAGCATTACCTTCAAACGAAGGGAGAACGCATGGATGAACAGAATCCAGAGAAGCGAACAAAGAATGCCTTACAGAGAAACTAATGTAGAATGCCTAGATAAGTACATACTTATTTATATTAAATTGAAATCAGAAAATGTCTTAAAAGGTTAAATTTAATAAAAAATTTTATAAATGAGCGTACATATGTATGTATTTAGGTATTTAGATTTTCTTTAAAATCGGTATGTACATACATGCATATTTAATTAAGCTTAAAATTGTACTTCCTCACTCTTGTACGTCACTTCATTGACTGACTTCAACTTCGCTGCAAATTGAACAAAGCAAAACATGATTTTTATGCGAGACAAATTTCCACAGAAAGTAACGGTAGAAAAAGAATTTTTGGATATTCATTCTATTTTTCAGCTGACTACGATGCAGCATTCTACTTTGCATTCCCCGAAATGAAGCAAAGAAGCGAAACAAATAAAATATTGTAGGACATTCTACTTTGCATTCCCCGAAATGAAGCAAAGAAGCGAAACGAATAAAATATTGTAGGACATTCTACTTTGCATTACCTGAAATGACGCAAAGAAGCGAAACAAATAAAATATTGTAGGACATTCTACTTTGCATTCCCGGAAATTAAGCAAAGAATCGAATTAAAAAATAAATAGTATAGGGCATTCTACTTTGCATTCCCCGAAATGAAACGAAGAAGCGAGATAAATAAAATATTGTAGCACATTCTACTTTGCATTACTGGCAATGCCTAAAAGAAGCGAAAAAATTCGAAGGCATTATAACGCTATGCCTTCTAGAACACGTTACCACTAAAAGCGATTACCGATTTTTTGCTGGGATAGCTACATATATGAACGCACGCTGTTTGATCTACCTAACATTCGCGAACGCGAACGATCTGGGCTTGTTTTATCCTTCTCGTTCGCGAAGGAGAATCAGTAGAGAATATTTGATACGTCCACGTTCGCGTATAAAATCATAAATGTATGTACGCGAACGTTCATATATGAATACTTCCGAACCCTGATTTTCGTGGAAAATTAACGAAAAATTAAGAATATTGCGAATATTGTAAAACAATCACTGTACGAATAACCATTTTGACTATGTGTGTAATTATGTATGTATATGCATACATATTTAGGGATGTAGAGCTTTAATAAGTTATATTACACTGATAAATTTATGAATTTCAACATTTCACTTAATATTACTTCCAAAATTACGTGTACGTAAAAATATTTGTCATCTAGAGGCGAGCGCCCGCTTGTGGGTGTCACCATAATATTGTTATAACTTTAGAACTACTTGTTGTCTAAACCTGAAACTTTCCCGAAATCGTTCGTATATATTTGTCTTTAATGCTGCATTAAAACAAGACAAAAATTTTAAACTTCATAACACAACTTTTGCATTTGTAAAAAACACCTGCTTAATTTTTATAAAAATGTTACAATATCCGCCAGAATAGAATCTAGTTTATTGTGTACAAATTTCAAATCAATCGCGGATTGCGCGACCTTCTATGTATAGATCTTGCGCACAATATGAGCTAAGGGTTGTTTAGTTGGCAATCGCAGCTCTTTTTAGACATTAGAATTCAATGCCAGGGTGTACGGAAATAGTCACGTATGTATTTTTAAATGTTATGAAATGCGTAGACTATTTTTATTACTTCCTGGCACTGTCGGTTTAAGTGCTTTTCCAGATAAGTTATACATACCTAATACCTACTACATGTGTAGTGCAACACACATGTTTTAGATATACTGGCGCGTATTCATAGTTCAGCAACTAAGTCGAAACTAACAAAGTTGCAACTTAAATTTAAGTACCAACTTAAAATTTACCTCTATTCATAGTCGCATTTCAGACTTCTACTAAGTTGTTTCGACTTAGTTTACGATATAGCAAACCGAGTGTGAAAATGTATCGATTTTTCTTTACGATATTTTGGAAAAATTACATTTTTATTAAATAATGTCAAGTTTGATCATCCGTTTATGTAATTTTTATTTTCATTGCATGATTATGCAAAAGAATAAGGTATCATTTTCTTGTTAATTGTGTGAAATAGCCAAAACATCCGCAGTGATGTGAAGTCGATTTTTATCGAAAGCTTGCTGTGAAACATACAAATAGTAGATATCTAAATGTTATGCACAAATTTACTTTAAAAGAACTAGCGTGAAACTGACTTATTATTTGAGAATTTATCTAAATTATTCCAATTATTAAATTGTGATGTAGCTTTATTCGAATTGTAATACGCATTTAAATTCATCTATTATTATATATACTCTTAGTTTTTTATCTATTTAGTTTTTTTTTTGTGTGTAGTAATAACTTAATAAAAAAAGTAAAATCAATGGATTCTGCGCTTAACGTAAATCAAACCATTGCTAGCAGAATCTCTGCCCTATATGAGGACATAAAAAATTTTAGGGGGCAAAATATTGAAGAGGGACAGATCCAACGTTGGAGGGGTGTAGTAACCGACCTGTCTTGGCAATTTGAGGAGAACGAGTGTATCTTAAAAGAGGCCTCTTCAACCCTAAAAAGAAAGCCTTATTTCAAAGACAATCATGCGGAGCAAATTAGAGGATTCTTCAATGATACCTCAACTCTGAGTTTTACTATAGAAATGGAAGCTAAAGCACTAAAAGATAGTTTGCAAGCAGCAGGAGTGATAGCCTCACGACCAGCACCTCAGCCACCTACATCTAGTCACACATTAGGTTCAATCGCTACAGCCCGCTTGATTTCAAAATCAGAACGGCAATTAAAGTTCGTGTTAGAAGATCTTAGCAAGACTATTGACAAATTTTTGGGAAATAAGATTCCAAAAGTCTTCCCTCTCGATACTGCCAAAAAAGCTAAAATGCTGTATCGCAATTACTTAGGAGAATGTGGCGAGAATAAATTAGAAGATTTATTTCTAAACGTAAGTTTTAGAGTCGATGAGGCTTTGGATAAAAAACCGCAAAATGAAAATCTGCCATACACTCTGCCAAAAATAGATATTCCGATATTCTCTGGGGACCATATTCAGTGGAATACGTTTAGAGAATTGTTTTCCCAATTAATAGATCCAGTCAGTATCTCGGATGCACGGAAAATGATTTGTTTGAAATCGAAGCTAAAAGGGGAAGCGGCAATTACGATCGCGAACCTACCTGCAAATGCAGAAAACTATCCAATTGCTTGGAACCTCTTGAATAATAAATATACCAACATAAGAGCGCAAACTGCCATTCATTTTTCGAATATAATGGGGGCACCTTATACGACTGAAAATCTAGAAATTGTAAAAAGATTGAAAGAAGCAATTGAGGAAAATTTGCAAGCTCTAACAGCAACAAAATTGAGTTCTGAAAGTATACTGCAAGGCCTTTTAAGTTTCATTTTAGTGCGAAAAATGAGTAATGATTTAAGATTGAAGTATGAAACTTCACTTCAAAACTCCCGAGAAATACCCATTGTTGACTCATTGGTGAAATTTTTAAATCATGAGTTTTATGCACTGCAAGCAGCAGAAAAATCATCAAAAAAGGAAGGGTCATCCAAATGGGATGACCATGATAAAGAATTGGCAAACAGAAAAAGAATCGAATGCATCATGGGATGTAATAATCGACATTTCCTTTTTCAATGCACAAAATTTAAAGACCTTACCATTAAAAAAAAGGGGAAAGGTTAGAAAAATAACTTTTGCTCGAAATGTTTAAAGACTGGACATTCGAGTAAAAATTGCAATGGTACACCTATCGTATATGTAATGAAGGTCATAGTACATTCTTAGACAAATAAGTGCATTCTCTTTTCTCGAAAAAAAGTCACCTTTTTAGATGTCAACATTAATGGAGTGCAAAATTTTAAAGAAAGAGCGCGCAATATGCATGTGAGAATGCTGAGAAAAGAACACGAAAACTTGACAGCCCTGGCGCAGGGCAGAATAAATGCAGCATTATTTCGAGAAAGGAAAACGCTATTAGTAATGAAAAAGGTGCAGTGACAAAAAGTACCATTAAGCAAGGATGAGTAGAAGGTCGCAAATTTGAGCATATCTTATCAATAAATGAATAACTTTTTCTTCAAACAACTCATGTATACAGTAATACCAGCTGAAGCACCTCACGAAAAATTTCAGCTTTTTGAGGTACTTAGGCGGGTTGGGTACTTAAAAGAACCCGCTTAAGTACCTCGATGCGGGTACTTAAGCGAACATAATTATTGATGTAGTTACATCTTTTTGTTAACTTACATAAATATGTAAATCCTTGAATAAAACATAAACATTTAATGAAGTATAGGTATTTATTTAAGATTTTTCTATTAAAATACAGTTCATTCCCTAACATATACCATGTAAACGTTAGCTTGAGATATTATAGAACACTTGAAGAAAAAAATTCATCAAAATTTAAAATTATTTTTCTCAGATGTGTTTTTTGAGTATACAGTTTTATAGCCCATTCAATTTTAGTTAATAATGTGCAAGTTTCAAGTGGCTAAAAATTACCGTTGATTTTTTATAATTTTTTTGCCGAAGTTGTGTAACGCTGCCACTGAGATTCAAAATATGTAAGGGATTTTAAAAGAGCACTTAAAAGGGGAAAATTATAGGTAAAATGGTAAATGGGGTGCGAAAAATTGAGGTACTTAGGCGGGTTGGGTAAATAAGCGGGGAGGTACTTAAGAGAGGGATTTTCGTCAGATTACATTAAAAAATTCACATGGCCCAAAAGTGTTGGTTACTTAAGCGGGTTAGGTACTTAAGCGGGGGGGAGAGGGTACTTAAGCGGGTTTCACTGTATTTTATTTCACGTGAACCCATCCTTCACAAAAAATATTGATAGATATAGCCCTTGTTATAGACTCTAGTCCGAATTCCGGTAAGTAACATAAAATAATGTCGGGAACAGGTAATAATGTACCTTTGTACTATTTAGCATGTCATTGGTCGGTAACAAGAGCAACTTAAATTTAAATCTATTAAATACATTCTAGCGTGTCTCAGTCCTTTGCCCACAAAAGCGGCTATACTTTCTATTCGAAACAGTAAGAGTGGCACCTTTCTGAAATCTTTATTAAATGAGCAATTTTTTATGAAATGTAAAGTTATAGCTCAGTACATTTTTTTTCAACAGAGATAGTCAAAGTTGGGGAAGAAAATATCAAAAAGTTAAAAATCCAGAAATAGTCCTAATTTTATGATGGTTCCTTAAAATATTTTAACTACATAGCATTTGAGTATGGAGAAGCAACTATCTGGAAGTATTTTACATAAAAAATGTACTAAGTATAGCCTGGTTTGTAGATGCAGTTAAAGAAAATACATGAAAAGGTACGACTTTTTTTTAATTAAAAAAATATAAATATTTCACGAACGGTGACACTTTTACCTGAAATTTTTTTGTTTATCGGGGAGCTCACCCCTCCCCCCCCCCCCCCCCCCCCCCCCCCCCCCCCNCCCCCCCCCCCACCTACCTTCCCCTAAAGTTTGGCACGTTACTTCTGGGAGACCCTGTATATAAACTACCACATCCTCGAATTTCGTCCTTCTAACTTTATTAGTTTAAGATAAAAATTGTTTTTTTAATTTTATATTTTATCCTTGAATATCCTTGAAAATATCCAATATTTATTTCAAGGACTAATATATGAACTACCACATCCTCAAATTTCGTCCTTCTAACTTTAGTAGTTTTAGATAAACAAATTTTACACTTCTCTTTATAAGATATTGATTGTTATAAAATACATAAATGAAGATACTAGAATCATTACATTGTACAGCATTCCGCTGGGTACTGGACCAAACCAATTTTTTTTAAGAGATTGAGTCATACAGCCGTGCTCCCATTTTCAGAATCGCAAAAATTTTGCGTTTTACTTTTCAAATCGCAAAATTACGTGCTCCAATATTCGCAAATCGGAAAATTTTTGCGGTTTCAAATCGGTTGCCGATGAGACGGTGGAATAACAAGCTAGCTTAGTTTAAATTTATTTTTGATTATTCCCATTATATTTTGCGATATTTTTGGCGTCCTAATATTAACTTTTTATGTTGATTTTATTTGTTTAATTCACTATTTATTATACACATCTCCGTTTTGGGCAACGAAAATTTATCGAAGCAACGAAGATTTACGATTTGGTGCGGACGATACATGTTCGATAATTGTTGCATACCTTCAAGGCATGGCTTTTAAGAATGCTGGAAATAATGTGGAAAATAGAACTTATCGATAACAAAAATTTGCGAATTCAGGAGCACCCAAAAATAAAAACGTACGATTTTTACAAAAACGCAAATCGCAAAAGTAAGTGGAAATGGGAGCCCGGCTGATAGGTAAAAAAGTTATTTCTCCGTTTTTCGAAGTTAGCCTCCGAAATCGAGATATGGGCCTTCGAAGTTCGAAATAGGAGTTTTTGTAAAAAATTATTTTTTATTATTATATGTAAATAACTAAAAAACTTAAAATACAGTCGTAGACCGCCTTTTGCTCTTATTTAAATGGTTTATAACTTTGTTTTTGCAAACTTATATTACAGGTGCTATGCGAGGGTAAAGGTCGGGTCTTCGAAAAATTAAAAACCTTATATTTCAAACAATTTTGAACTGATTTTTAAAAAGTTGGTATCGTTGTAAACGTGATTAGACCACCTTCTTCTCTCTGATAAGCATATTTGTATGCTTTGTATGTACAAATTTAAGAAAAAACATTTAAAAGGAAAACATACCTTTTTTTTATAAAAAAAAAAATATTTTAAACAAAAAAATTACCAATCGATTTTTAAAAAGTTGATATCGTTGTAAACGCAATCAAACATTCTTTCTTCTGATATGTATATTTGTATACTTCGTAACCAAAACGTAAGAAAAACCATTTAAAATGAAAAAATAATCACAAAAAAATTACTAACCGATTTTTTTGGCATCGTTGTTAAGGCGATTAAATACCCTTTCTTCTGGTATGCATATTTGAATACTTCGTATATAAAAATTTGAGAAACAACAATTAAAACCAAAAAATACCTTTTTTTATAAAAAAAATATTTCAAACAAAAAAATTACAAACCGATTTTTAAAACATTGGTATCGTTGTAAAGGATACCAGAAAACTTATACTTTCTTAATCCCAAAAATTTCTATTTATATACACACAAAAAAAAATTAACTAAAAATATTTTGTCCCTCTATATAAACTCCTGCCCCCCTAGGTGAAAGGGTATACAAAAAAATTAAAGTATTTAAACCGGACATCATACGGTCAGTTTTTTTTTACAGCGCATACATGGTTCCAAAATGACGATTCCAGTATATTCATTTATGTATATTGTAACCATTTTATTTATTTTATTTATTTATTTTATTTATTTTTCTAGTAGTACAGGTTAAGACTTAGGTCTTTTAATAGTACTTCATCCATTATATACTGTACGTGGAAAGTAAAATAGCAATGATAAACCTAAATTAAATTAAATTACAAATTATCCTTAATAATTAGATAAGTGTAAGGAAAGAGGAAATAAATAAAAAACAGTATAGAAATAGAGAATTGAATTGTTAAGGAAGAAATATACACGTTTAAGAGTTTTACGAGTTTAATGCCCTGATACCCTGCGATCATACTGTTTTAAAATAGTTATAGTTATAAATAAGATCAGCCTTTACGGACTCCGGCATCGAGCTCCAAACCCTAGCCGCGTTAATGAAGAATAGTCTGGCGGATGTTAGGTAATTAAATTTTGGAACGATAAGACTGTGGTGTCTTCGTGACTTGGCTGGTATCAACTTCTCAAACAGATAGCTAGGCGTCCTCCACACAATAAGTTTGTACATAAATATACAATTTCTAGCTGCCAGGTAGTTCTCAAGGCTGCAGCATAATATCTTTGTCTGCCAAGGAGAAATATGTTCGTATCTGCTGATCCCACATACATAACGTGTAGCATTGTTAAAAGCAACATTAACTTTATGGCACGATATCGAATCTAATTTACTGTACACCACCTCAGAGTACGTGATGAGTATCAAAATCAGTTGCAGTACTAATTTGCGCCTGGTTTCCACTGGAGTGAATGTAGCAGGCACCCTTAATTTGCGCAGTATGGCATACACGTTTCCTACCATCTTATTTACATGGTCAGTACACGTAAGTTTTGTATTAACAATGAAACCTAAATTTTTTACCTTTTCCGTAAAACTTAGCGAACTAGAGCCTATCCCCAATTTGGGAATATTTTCAACACATACTACATTGTTACATATAGGCAAGCCGTATGACTTTGACACATTTAAACACAAAGAGTTATCACTAGCCCAAACAGATATTGCAGACAAGTCACTGTTTATTTTGAAACATAAATCTTCAATTAGACCAATACGTCTGGACAAATACAATTGTACGTCGTCAGCATACGCATGCACATTCATATACTGACACTTATAGCATTTTCTTTTCTCAAAAAAAGTTCTGCCCTTTTATATGGGAACTCTTGCTTTGCGTTGCCCTGAAACCTGAGAAAATGTTGCGTTCTTTATATGAGAATGAAACAGAAAATATACTACTCCATCACAATTTATTTATAGAACTTAATAAAGCTGAATTATTCACTTGGCCTGTAAGTCTTTAACAATTTTAAAGCAAAACACTTATTTCTGATATGGAAAATAATTGCATTTTTGCAAGATTAAATTAAAAATCAACCATGCTACTCTCACCCTCACGTTTATTTGAGGGCAGAAAAGAACACGACGCCTTGTGAAAGGGCTGAGAAAAGAACATGAAAATGTGACAGCTCTAACACAAGGCAGAATAAGTGCAGCCTTTTTTCGAGAAAAGAAAACGCTATTAGGAAAAACATCATTTTCAAAGAGACTGAATAAAAGTGGACCAAGGACAGATCCTTGTGGGACACCTGCATTTACATATCTATAATTTGAAATTGAATTACTTGACTTGACTTTCTGTGTTCTATCCTTAAGGTAGCTGATCATGAGTTTTATTGAACTTCTACTACTTTTACTACTTCAAATTGCGCCATAGCTCTTTAGATGGAAGGGAGGGATCTAGTTTAGAATTGCTATACCAGCGCTTTGCTTGCTTTATTATACTGTTAGTTTCATAACGAACTTCTTTGTAACGAAGCCAGGACAAGTCTGTACTATTTTTTCGCCACTTTGCATAAAATTTATTTCGTTTCTTAATGGCAGAATGAACTCTGGAAGTATACCATGGACATGAACAATTTAAAACATTAGCAAAACGAAGAGCGACATGAACATCAAATAACATGGTCAGGTGTTTGTTTAGGAAGTCAAGTTTATTATCAAGTGTGGCAAGAAGAAAACACTCACGCCAATTTACTTTACTCAAGTCAGAATGTAATGAGTTTACATTTAATGATTTAAAATCACGATAAACAAATTTACTGCTTAAGCTTGGACGATTCAATACAACATCTACAGTACAAAATATTAAGTCATGGTCAGAAATAAAGTCAACTTGGTAAAATTTAAGGATATGCTTGAGATCACAGGTTATCAAGTAATCTAGGAGACTAGGTGGAGAATTATTTGCATATCTCGTTGGGGTAGATCCATTAACAACGCAGAGTCCTGCTGTTGCCAGCTGATCAATTAATTTGCAACTATAAGGATCATTCCCAAGTAAATTTAAATTTAAATCACCACCAACCAATATACGCTCATAATCTAACACATATTCATACAGTTCAGCAAAAAATGGATCAAGACAAACAATTTTACTAGGATTGTACACACATGATACAAGAATTTTGTTTTCGCCATCAGATATTTCAGTAAATATGTATTCAGTTTCACTATTATTCGACTTTGCTAGCAGTCTGAATTTAAGATTTTGTTTGCAGTACACTGCAACTCCTCCCCCTTTTTTATGCATGCGGTCATGCCTCAATAACTTGAACCCATTGAAAGAAAGGTTGAAGTCAGGAAAGTCACTTTGAAACCAAGTCTCAGTAACGCAAATTACATCGACTCTTCAAAGACGTACCTAGCAAAGTCAAGTTTGTTTCGGCTTAGACTACGTGCATTAAAATGCACCACATTAAGACCATAATTTTGTTTACACAAAATGACACTAACAACTTTCATATTTTCATTAACGCGGACGCGGATTTTCATTTNTCAGGAAAGTCACTTTGAAACCAAGTCTCAGTAACGCAAATTACATCCACTCTTCAAAGACGTACCTAGCAAAGTCAAGTTTGTTTCGGCTTAGACTACGTGCATTAAAATGCACCACATTAAGACCATAATTTTGTTTACACAAAATGACACTAACAACTTTCATATTTTCATTAACGCGGACGCGGATTTTCATTTTCGAACAGACCTATACTTAAATTCGCAAAACTGGACCAAAACAGAAACAACTAAAAGTAAGCAAATAAAGCATGTATGTATGTTTACATAAGAACAAGACATTAGCAAAAGACAGAGTAATGCATGGCATGTAGTTAAGAAAACAATTACGAGTTCAAGAGAAGAGTAATTAAAGAATAACTTAAGATAAGAAGCAGAATAGTTAAGAGGAAAGCAGCAGACGCAAGATGTTGAGCAATAGAAGAAAAAAGAGCACATACGACCTAAACAAATGGTAAACATAACAGCTATACACAAACACTCGCTATGAGGTGTCTGCAGCAACAACACCTTTGACGCTCTCCATATCAATTACCTTCACGGCTTTGCGAACGCGTACATACACATTCCCACGAACTGAGAAAGCAGCTACCAGGTTTTTATCTCTTCGTTGCTGCATTGCAAAGCGCATTAGCTCGCGGTTGTTTTTCGTAAGGCACTCGTGTATATGTATTTTCCCATCTGAGTTGAAGCCAATATCACGGAGCATTAGTGGCTGTTTTTTTCTTTGCAGAAGCGTGCTACCGACTTGAAAAGGGTGGAGCGATCGGCTGAAGACGCCAACTTCACAATCACTGAAATAGTGGAGTTGTTCTGTTTGGATATTCGAAACGCAGAGCGAATCTGAAGTGCGCAGGCAAATCCAAACTCTGGCACAGACTACCAAAGGTAGCTTCCAAATTCTCGTTGTCAACGTAGGGGAGATCATTGATAATAAAATCAGTGGATACAGCTTGGTTTTGGCAATCATTTACCTCGTTCTTAAGTAGCACCACTTTCTTTTTCAATTGCTCATTCTGCGCGATTTGGAATTCTGCCTTTGTCACACGTTCTTCCATTTTTCGCAGCGCCTTTCGAAGATTCGCCAGCTCAGCTGTTAACTCGTGAGATCGCTGCATCACTCGCTCTTCAGACGTTTTTACTCGCTCAGCTATCTCTTCTACAATGCTCCTTCTCTGCAAGTCCTGTCGCTCTTCAATACGCTCAAGCCATGATGACGCTGGCGAGTTCTCTTTTTTCAGCTTTATTGAGAGAACTGTTCTGCGGTGTCGATACCATTTGGCGCGTAACTTTGCTTCTTGTTGACATTTTAAGCTTTGCTTGAAATTAAATTTAGGCAATTTGTTAAATACAAATATCGCACACACAAAATGTAGTCAGCGAAACTACTCGGTATGAGGTGTAGAGATAGATTGATGAGACCCGCAATCACTTCAAATGCACATACATATATCAACGGAAAGTCGGACTAAATGTGAAGATACTACCGCGCACCGACAAACACGTCTACTTACCTTGACACTGTTTACTATAAATGTCAATAGCTTATAAAGAGAAGAGTAAAATTTCTTTTATCTAAAACTAATAGAGTTAGAAGGACGAAATTCGAGGATGTGATAGTTAACTTATTAGTCCCTGACATATATATTTTTCAAAAATAAGTATTGGAAATTTCCCAGGATATTCAAGGATAAAGTTTTAAAAGGACATTTTCAATACTTATTCGTCCTGGGCCACCCAAAAAAAATTTTTTTTCTATTCTACAAAATTTTTCCTTTTAATTGATACCCATAATGTTATTCCACAATGCATCGATTCTTTTGAATAATTTTTCTATTCAATCATATTCTAGAAATTTCAAAGTCCTTTTAAATAAAATGCTGACGTCAGAAAGAAAAATTAAAAACGCAATTTTACTATATTTTTTTGTGAATATATTGATTTTTTTCGAGTGTAAAATTGACTGTCGCACGGTGTTACCAAGGTTTGGCCCTAATTTAATTGTAATAAACGCTTTCGATCGAAAACGTGTTTCCTATGTTTATTGTGAGTTACGCTTTTTTGGAAAAATAAGTAAAAAACATTCCTTTAAAAATGTAATTTTTACATTATAAAACAGCGTTACTTATACGCTTATATTCCTTAAGCGCCGAACGCCGCCGCCGCCGCGCCGATATTTTTGTAACTCGGCGGCGGCGCGTGAGGAATGACAAAAAACGGCGGAGGTGGCGGCGGCATGGCTCGGCGGCGTATACCTCTACTCCCCACTCCGAGCTTAATCAGGGCTCTTATTATCGCCCCAGGTAAGACATTATTGAAAGCCCCCTCGATATCAATTGTGTGCAGCGCATCTGCGAGAGGCTCAACGCTCTCTAGGAATCCTGTTTCTATTGCGCAGATCAATCAGTCTCTCAAAAGTCTTCAATAAGAAAGAAGAGGGAGTGATTGGTCTGAAGTCCCTCGGGGATACATTAGAGCTCTTTACTGCTATGGGGATAAACGTGACCCTCACACTCCTCCAAGCCCCGGGATGTACCCTCTTTCTGTGCATCGCGCATAGATGGGGGTGAGCCAGCGGCACGAGACCTCCACAGCTTTTTGCAGCTACGCAGGAATGATGCCATCCAGTCCAGGGTACTTGAAAGGTTTGAAAGAGTCAATTGCTCAGAGCAATCGGTGCCTCTCCAGTAGTTCACCGGAGGAGGTAAGGCAGTCGCCCATTCCAACACCGGAGGGCTCACACGGTGAAAAATTTGCTAGTGTCAAGGAGTAGCTTAAGCGTTTTCTCTACACTCGCCGCTCAGTTGCTCCCTACGTCCTTAAGGTGTCCTAAGGGTATGGGTTTCCTCGCGAGAATTCGCCTAAATCGAGATGATTCATTACAACCTTCTACGGTTTCGCAGAAGTTTCTCCATGACTCGCTTTTGGCCTTTCTTATCTTGGACTTATAGATGCCCAGTACGACCTTTTAGAGTTCCCAGTCGGAGTGCTGTCCACTCTTCCAGGCTTTGTTGAAAAGGCGCCTGCATGACCTCCCGAGTTCTGAGAGTTCCACCATCCACCATTTTGGTCGAACTTTGCCCCCGGCCCTGCTCAGCTAGCATAAGCTTTCGATGGCACTCTTAGAAGCTGATGTAAACTTCTCCACCACATCATCAATCGTCCTTCGGTGCTTAAGCTCTCCTGGGGGGGGGCCTCTGGGNGGGGGGGGGGGGGGGGGCCTCTGGGAGTACTTCCCGCAGTTTTTTTTCTATAAAGGTCCCAGTTTGTTCTCCTAAGATTCCTAAAGGGGATACTCTTGGGACGATTTTCGTCCAGAGAAAACTGAATATACCTATGGTCCCAAAAGGAGTGATCGATAAGAACCCTCCAATCGGAAATACGGGATATTACAGAATACGTCAACGGTCAACGACCTCTTGCCTAGCCGGAGTGATAAAGATCGCTTCGTTTCCTCTATTACAAATATGTAAGTCCTCACTTAGAATATAATCAAAAAGTGACTCACCGCTTGCATTGATGTCTGAGCTTCCCCAACACGAGTGTCGCGAATTTGCATCCGATCCAATAATTACATCGGCTTTCCGTTGCCTCGTTTCGGCTATGGCTCCACGAAGCAGTAGTGGAGGTGGTAGTGTTGCAATTGGCAATATTTTTCCCTACCAAAACCTACCAACAATTTTTTTGAGTTTTTATTCTGTTTTATTTTGAATTTATTAGAAATGTTGATAACATAGCAATTAGTAAAACTAAAACACAGCTAGCACAATAAAAACAAATTAACTGCGTATAACAATTCATTTTACTGTACAGACTTATACAAATGTAAGTCTCTTTCAGAACAGGAATACTCCCGCTGCGACTTAAGAAGATCTATTGTGCTAAACCCCACTTGCAGTCACTCCAACCTTAGGCTATTTAAGAAGTTAAGTACCAAAGTATATCAGTCTGCTATTCATGATGCGAGGGCAGTTACATAGAATATGGACCATTAAAGCGCATTTAAACTCCACAGCGAGAAATTCAGCCCTTTAGTTGCCTTCAAACAATTCATTTCGTGGAACCCACCACCATTGACAGAATTTCCTGGAATCCTAGTCCAAGTACGCCTGCCACAGTACTCCCGTCGTCCATCTTCGAACCATCGGAATATTATACTTGGGATCTTCGGTCAACTATAGCTATTCTATCTTCACAGCATTTCCTTTCAGGAATTCTTTGTAGAAGAATAACTCGGGATCATAGAGAACCTCCA
Organism: Rhagoletis zephyria; assembly: GCF_001687245.7. Taxonomy (NCBI): domain Eukaryota; kingdom Metazoa; phylum Arthropoda; class Insecta; order Diptera; family Tephritidae; genus Rhagoletis; species Rhagoletis zephyria. Next base: position 66,498 of record NW_016159386.1, on the reverse strand, counting down.
AGTGATTCCGAACATCTAAACTTCTCTTGCTGATCGTTTCGGGCAGCCGTAGGTCGCTCCAGCAGTCCTCTTTTCAATCAGAATAGACAGAATAGAATGCCTTTAATAACAGCAAGGGCATTCGTTGGCTCCTGTGATGGCCACGTGGACCATTCGGTGCAGCTTATGCGTTTACTTGCTTAGCTTTTGGCGTTTACTTGCTTAGCTTTTGGCCACCAGGCCAGTGCTGCAAATATAAGAACGGGTTTTACTACCGTATTGAAAGACCAATACGTTAGTTTTGGTGATATTCCCCAAGTCTTACCATGAAGTCTTTGGCAGGCATAAAACGTTCTTATAGCCTTGTTGGTACATTCCGGAGATGTGACCCCCAACTGAGGCTTTTGTCCAGAGTTATCCCTAGATACTTCGCCTCTTCTCAGAACTCAACTTCTTTTCCTTCCGAGGTAGGTCTTGTCAAGTTGACTTTCTTTTTCTTGGTAAATGGTACAGTTGTGGACTTCAGTGGGTTTATTGACAAGTCCTTTTCAGCGGTCCAGTCTTCAGTACATATGCATACATTCATATGTTTATCACAACTTTGTAGTTCCCCTGCAGCAAAATTTAGGGACAGTCTGGCAAAGCGCTAGTTCCACCCTACAAATTTCAGAACTGTCTCTGAACTACTGAAATAGGGATGCAGAGTTGGACGGTTGAAACTCATATGTTGCTAGTTGCGCTGTCATCAATGTTACTCATCCTGGTCATGTGAAAGCTGACAAAAGATGCACAAATGTAATATACTATATTTTTTCGATTTTCTTAGACCCTAAAAGTAATAACAAACTGTTTTCGTTTATTTAATATGTAATTCTCTACATAGTTTATGGGGCAACTGCTCAAATATTTCCAAAAAAGTCGTTATTGGTACATTAATGTCATTTTTATATATATCTACGTACGTATGTATAAAATACGAATAAAATCATATAAACCGTGTTTTAAAACTTTATACAAAACAAAGTTAAATTTAACGATTTTTCGTCAAAATGTTTGACCTTTTAATCAGATGTAAAAAAATTTGCAAAAGTGGTAAACAATCTCACTTTGAAATGGGAGTGCTATTCATATGAACGATAATGTACATACGTAAATGTATCACTAAGCCCCCGAAATGTGTAGTTATGCATTGATTTTTTTTTAATTTCAATGTTCTTCACTTTCAATATTTTTCGTTTAGTTTTTATTTAAGTACTATGTCTCATACTCCATAAACCATTTAAATTCAAATTCCTAACTGTGCTGCAAACTTATAGAACTCTAAATACTGTCTTCAAAATTTCAAATTTTTAATCAGATATTTTTTATAAATATTTCGAGCATTCTGTTTTGTAGCCCATAAAATTTTAGTGTAGTAAAGTGTAATCTTGCATCTTAAACGAAAATATTTAAATAGGAGAATGCCTTCAAGAGCGTGCGTAAAAAGAGTTATAAAAAATCAGCGCGATTAATTATACTAAAATTTAATGGGCTATAGAACTGCATACTTATAAACTCTGATTTAAAATATTGAAGTTTTTATAACAGTTTCTAGAATTCTACTAAATTTCCAACACAGTTAGAAACGTGAATTTATTTGTTTATGTTATAATACTTATGAGCCATCCTTAAATAAAAAATTTACGAAAAATATTTAGCATGAAAACTATTGTGAATCTTCAAAATTCTATATTTCTTATGAGATGCCGGAAAGTCTATGTATTACATTTCAATAAATTTAATGCAATTTAACGCTGAGTTATCACGAATAATCATTCAATATATCACCGTTTTTCTCATTTTTTGACACGACTTAGTTCAGATTTTTAATTATAGGTATCCCAGAAATACCCATTATACGTAACAAATATAAATTATTTTTAAGAATAACGGTTTTAGAAAATAAAGGAATAATTGACACTTTATGTTCCTAAATTTAAAGCACAGTTTGCGTCAAAAAGTAAACTAGTTCAAAACAAATAGCTCTTGAAACATATAATGAAGTATTTTTATTTACAAAATTGTATGCGTGCTTATTTAAAGAAAAGGCTCCATACTATACTTATTAGAACCAGCTCAAAACTAACCACATTTTTTTTAGCCCGGAGGTGACCCTTTTTGAACTATCTAAGAACTGTTGTTATATGAACTGTATCAGAACCATCTAAGCCAGAGTCAGCTCAGAACAAGTTCAAAAGTTCTGCAGAGGGCGACAATTGTCACTTCGTAGGACATCGCCATGTTAAAAAAGACAGTTGCAAGCGTTGAGTTGGGATAGATGAAGAACCAGTACCGTCCCTTTTCAGGCTAGCTCAGCGCAAGTTCTGAACCAGTTTGATTTGCTGCAGGGTCAGTTCAATGTAAATTAACTTGTAGGCTCATCAAGAACAATAAGGCACAAGGTGGCTAAAATGTTTAGAGATACATATTTTATATTTTTCGAAATAACTATTTTGGTCGCGGAATCCACCAAAATGCAATCCATCCTATCAACCCACCAAATGGAAATAAACCTACTAGTTTCGGTAGGAAAAGACCGTGTGTGGCAACCCTGGGAGGTGGTTCCACCTCCTCATCATGGGCTATGTGTGCTCCAGGCTGACAGTCACAATGTCCTCGTTGCTGAAATTTTGTAGAATTAGTGCTTTGAGTTCGTTTCTGATGAGCATGCAGGATCTTGGTCTACCTGCTAGTTTTTGACACGGCTCCTGGATCAGGACTACGTCGGTCACACCTTGCTCAATGTGTATAAGGACATTTCCGGACGCCGCCTTACAGTGTTGCAGGTTTAGTTTCAGGATCTTCATCCTCCAAAGTCCTCTCCAGCCAAGCCAATTCGACGTCCTCGTTTACTGAGGCTAAGAGCCGCTGTCTCTTTAGACAGCTAAAACCGATAAATTTCGTGACCTTTTTTCTAAATAATCATACAAAATACACCGAGAAAATTCTCAATATCGGTGCTGTACAAGCTTTATCTCCTATACCACTGATAGTTCAGATAGAAGTTTTTGCGATATAACCCCTTTATGTAGGCAGCTATAACCATTAAATTGTGTAACCGGTTTACATACTGATAACAAATCACTTAGATTCGTGCTTCATAAGACATATTTTCCATACCTCTGATTGTTTACGTAAATCTGATTTTTTTAAATATGTAACTCCTCTATCTAACTATGTATGCTGTGACTATAAAAAGAAATGTTAGCTCTTAAATAACTAATTTCAAATGCAGTAATCTGTTAGAGCAAAATTTTCTGATTTCATGAAAGATATGAGGCAAGGGGCCCAGCATTCTCAATGGATTTTAAACATATAGGTAGGGAATTCCATGTTTTTACAACACTGACCAAAAACATTCTCGAGGAAAGAAGATAATTGTGCTTTGGTACAATGAGGCTGCATGTTCTACTTGAATGCGAAAAAGTGAATTTTTTATGTATCAATTTGTGCAAAATAAAAGGTTACGATAGTTTAAGAAAACAGTCACGTAACTGTTGAGTAATTTATATCTACACTGTGAAATGTGGTCAAACTTGCGCTTGGAAACTTCATATATTGCGCAATTGTTTAGCGCCATTTGCAGTATTCGCTCACATGTACTGTCCATTTGACTATAAATGAGTTCACCATACGAAATTAGTGAAACTATAAATATTTTTACTAAGCGTAATTTTATGCCTTGGGGTACAAAGTCCGCCGGCTTTCTTAGTTGATCAATGTGTTCTCTAAAGGCTGGTTTTCATTATGGCTTATTCAGTGGCAACAGTTGGCATTTAGGAAAAAACAGGTCGTCATATGATATCATTTTCTTTTGACGACATATTTGGCTCAGTGAAATGACGTCCAAAATGAAAACGAATATTTGAATGTCAATCAACACATATGGCAACATTTGGCATCCAAAATAAATATGCCAGCATGTTTGCAAATTCCTTGTGTTTGACAGTTGAAGGCGCGATAACAAAAAAACTTAAAACTTCTTTATTTAACGTGGAAAAAGGTAATTTTTGGATGAAAATTGAGTAACCACTTAATTAATAACTTCCAATTTTAACAAAATGGAAAATTCAAGGCCAACAATTGCCAACACCAAAAAAGTGAAAGCGGAAGCTACAACACAATTGGGCGAGCCAGCAAAGTGAACAGTTTATAGAAGCTGTCCAAATACGGGAGGGCCTTGGAACTACTTGTCCAGAGAATACAGGTACAGAAACTTACGGGATGGACTTTGGGATGATGTAGCAAAGGAAATGGAATTGCCACGATCAGAGGTGACTACAAAATGGAATAGCCTTCGGTGTTCCTTCCGCGTAAGTTTTTAATGAAGTAGAAAATAAAATGGAGTATATGTAATACGAATATCAAAATGTAGGCGGCGTTTAATATAATGGCAACAACAAAAAGTGTTCAAAGCGCCAAAAGACTAAGTGAACCGAGTCAGTTGTACAGCCCTCTTAAATTTTTGGAGCCCACGTTAAACACTGCGGCTTCTACAACTTAAAACGTAATGTATGTGGCAAATAACGCTGACTTCCAAAACGTGTCAATACAATGTTTGGAAACTGTTATACTGCGGTATAAAACTGTTTTTATATGCAGAGTTGCGACACATTGCAACCATACATTACATTACATATTTTAAATATTCAATATAGCAATGAACAATTTTTCTTCCATTCCATTTCTAAAACAATAATGGTAACCAATGACAAACGAAGCATCAACTTTGCTTCTTGTACAATCGCCCAATTGTAATAAAGGAGCACCCTAATGGCCTCTCTGCACCTTTGCACCACTTTATGGTTATAGCAAAAAGAAAGTGGAGAAAGGAAAAGGACTCCGATATCAAACGTCTAACCGAGCGCACACGGGAAAATGGCCACCACAGAATCCCGGGCGTAATTAACATATATTTTCATTCCGTATATATGTACTTAAACATCATTTAGTTGTTAAATAAACCATTTATAACGTTTATTCAAAAAGCGAGTGGTTTTTATTTAAAACGAGCGCGAAAATTCCTTGCGCGTTGCCATGGTCCTTCTTTGCCATACAGAAAGGCACCTGTGAAGACACAAAAACAAAACAACAAGCGAAGACAATTTAGAACTGAACGTTTAGTACAAAGCACAAAAGTGATTACCAGCAAAAGCCTAAGTGGAGTGAACTTTAGACTGGGTCACTAACAAGTGTACATACATAAAAACATAAAATAACTTTAAAAGTGTAAACAAATGTGAAACACTAAAAGTATACACAGTGAACAGAAAAACGAAACTTTAGTTAAAATTTGTACAAACAAATACATAAACAACTACAAAAACGAAAACATATTCAGAAAATCGCAACAAAGAGGAGTAACAAAACAGGCAAAGGAAGCTAGCATCCACCAGGGAAGCAGCTGCACCACACCAACATTAGTGACCAGCACCAGCAAAATCACCAGAAACACTTTCTGAGACAACAACAACTGCAGAGCGGTCAAAAAGCGCGAAAACTAAAGGGACGTAAGAGTAAAAATTACAACTTACTTAGTACACATTGTGAGGACCAAATATCCCTGAGGAATTTGGCCCACACAAATACCCGCCATCAAAACAACCAGCCACACATTAAACCACAGCAACACAAGCCAAAGCAGCCAGCCACGTAACAAGTCATAGCAACACCCAGCAGCATCTTCGCTGCCATGACAACGCAACATCACACAGAAACATGTAGCTGCACGACCACGCAACATCAAGCACGCAGCCTTTTAAAGATAGAACACAGCCGCTCAACAGTCAGTCAGCACGGAGCTGTGGTCGCGGTCGAACGCCTGCAACTGACGGGGGGGATTGCTTGTGCGTCGGCTCGAACCACCACAAGACATCTACCATTCGGAAGTAGAAAGCCATAGATCTGAGCGAGGCGGGGATACGGACTGAACCTCACTCTTCCGAGCTTGAAATCGGCTTTGATCCACCACTCGCCACAGCCTACCGTGAGCCGCGCATGGACGACACCCGCTCGTTCGCCGAAAACTAGAGCGCTTCCCATCAGTGCGACCAAGAGCGCCACTGGCCATCGACGTCATCGACTGAGCACCACTCACCGGCACGACCAGAGCACTACTCTCCGACATTGCGAGAGCGCCACATACCGGCGTCACCAGAGCGCTACCCACCAGCGTTGTTAGAGCGCCACTCACCGGCACGACCAGAGCGCTAGTCTCCGCCATTACGAGAGCGCTACATACCGACGTCGCCGGAGCGATAATCACCGGCGTCATCAGAACGCCACTCATTGGCGCGACTAGAGCGCAACCCACATTGCAAGAGCGCTACATACTGACGCGGCCAGAACAACACTTATAAACGTTAGCAGCGCGCCACTCAGCGGCGTCAGCATAGCGCTGCCCACCAGTACTAAAGCCACGCTAGTACGGCATAACGGGCTAGTAACCGAGCAAGGAGCCGTTACCCAACCCACATAAGCGACACCACTGGAAAATCTCTAACTTGATCTTTTCCCTTGTTATATGTTTTATAGAAATTAAGGAAATTTAAATAATAAAGTACGATTCTATCCATATCGTACTAACCAAAATACCTACACAGCATGCCTTAGCGACGCATACCGAAACTACAAATTTATTGTAACCAACCCTGGACACGGCGAGTATACCCCAGCATTGTAGAAGAAGCGTCGGGGCAACAAAAACGCTTCGATACAATTGGCGCCCGAGCAGGGACCTCGGTAGATCGTACACGCGCCAGAAGGGATTTTTTCACCAAACAACAGTGAGTAAAATGGCGCAATCGGCGAACACCTTGTGGCTGGATAACGAATATAAGGAGCATCTGGTGTCTACCGCGCTCATCATGGACCAGGTACGGAAGTGGTCGGTAACTTACGACGATGGACGAGACCCGCTAGACTTCGTGGAACGCCTAGAGGAGCTGGCCGAGTTATACACGTTTGATCTAGACCTACTCCCAAAAATCATGCCCGAGCTACTACGCGACAATGTCCTCCAATGGTACCGCAACAACAACGAGCACTGGAAGAGCTGGGACCCTTTCAAGCAAGATTTTCTAAGATTCTTCCTAGCGGCCCGGTATTTCGAGCGCCTAGAGGATGACATACGGCAGCAAAGTACAAGGACTACGTGCTCGCGATACAGAGGTTGATGCGTCGCGCCAGGTACAGCAGGGAGCAACAATTGGAAAGGATCTTTCAGAACAGTCCCCCGATTATTTATTATACATTTGACGACAAGACTTTAATACTCTGGCGGCACTCCTCACACTCGCTGAAGAATACGAGGGCATTCTCGAAAACCAACGCCAAACGTCACAAGCGCCCCGACGTGAAGTCGCGAGTCACGTTGTAGGAGATAACCCTGAAGCGCCGCCTACACGGTCGGACAGATCAGCTCATCAACATCCATCGGAGCGTTCAGCCCAACGGTATCCAGTTCCACCGCACAAGGCAGCGAGGAACCTACAGCACCACCAACCACCCACGGCCCAGTCTAACCCAAGTAACGTTTGCGGAAGGTGTGGTCAAGAAGGACATTACGCTAGGAGATGCCGTAACGCCCGAAACTATTTTGCTGGAAATGCGGCCGAGCCGATGTGCGGACAGTAGAGTGCTGTCACCAACGCTAAGGGTACGACCGGACAGCCCCACCATGGACAAAACCCGGCGAATTCGCAACCATGCGCCAAGAACATGGCCGAATCTACGCCCCAATACAGCTTGGCGGGGAATTGGCGGAGGCCGTCTTCGACACAGGCGCCTCGATAAGTTTCATGTCAGCCAACTTAGCGGAACGCATGATAAGCTCTGAGAACGGGGAGAAGATAACCGTGGACGTCGAGGTATTCATGGCCAATGGCACCATCAGCAGGATATTTGAAGCCGTAAGAGCTGAAGTTCGCATCGGAAAGTCATACCACCACGCAGTACTGAAAGTCATGTCCGGCGCAGTTGATGATGTCACACTTGGTCCGGACGCGCTAGGCAGCATTGGGACGACGATTTCCTATGGCGGCCACCATATCGTACTAACCAAAATACCTACACAGCATGCCTTAGCGACGCATACCGTAGCGCGCATCACAGAGGGTACCGGACCGCTGGTAACACCCAGCAATAGTTCACCGAACGGCGTGACAAGTAAATGTCTTAGGAAAATCAAGCACAAGCAACCGCCAGACGCATACCCACCGCTTGTACGACCTCCATGCGCGCAATCAACGCACACTGCCGCCGCGTGGCGCGCTGCAGCCATACGTGTGGTCAACGCATACGCCGCAGTCGACTCGACACGCGCTGCCACGGCACACGCCGTCCCCGCACACGGTACTAACGCACAAGTAAGGAAATAAGCATCCGAAGCCCATACGGAAGCCATCGCACGCGCCTACGGCTACCACACCGGTAGCCGCTGCACACACACCAGTCGCGCGCAAGGGAGCTCAACGAGATATGAAGTTCCGCTCCGAAAATTATACGGTCGTCCTACATCGGTGAAGAGCGCACATTCGGCCAGTCAAGAGGGACCAAGATCACCGAAGTGGGGGGGGGGGGAAGTGTGAGGACCAAATATCCCTGAGGAATTTGGCCCACACAAATACCCGCCATCAAAACAACCAGCCACACATTAAACCACAGCAATACAAGCCAAAGCAGCCTGCCACGTAACAAGTCATAGCAACACCCAGCAGCATCTTCGCTGCCATGACAACGCAAAATCACACAGAACATGTAGCTGCACGACCACGCAACATCAAGCACGCAGCCTATTAAAGACAGAACACAGCCGCTCAACAGTCAGTCAGCACGGAGCTGTGGTCGCGGTCGAACGCCTACAACTGACTGGGGGATTGCTTGTGCGTCGCCTCAAACCACCACAAGACATCCACGATTCGGAAGTAGAAAGCCATAGATCTGAGCGAGGGGGGGATACGGAATGAACCTCACTCTTCCGAGCTTGAAATCGGCTTTGATCCACCACTCGCCACAGCCTACCGTGAGTCGCGCATGGACGACACCCGCTCGTTCGCCGACAACTAGAGCGCCTCTCATCAGTGCGACCGAGAGCGCCACTGGCAATCGACGTCATCGACTGAGCACCACTCACCGGCACGACCAGAGCGCCACATACCGGCGTCACCAGAGCGCTACATACCAGCGTCGTTAGAGCGCCACTCACCGGCACGACCAGAGCGCTACTCTCCGAGATTACGAGAGCGCTATATACCGACGTCACCGGAGCGATAATCACCGGCGTCATCAGAACGCCACTCATTGGCGCGACTAGAGCGCAACCCACATTGCAAGAGCGCTACATACCGACGTGACCAGAACAGCACTTATAGACGTTAGCAGCGCGCCACTCAGCGGCGTCAGCATAGCGCTGCCCACCAGTACTAAAGCCATGCCAGTACGGCATAACGGGCTAGTAGCGGAGCAAGGAGCCGTTACCCAACCCACATAAGCGACGCCACTGGAAAATCTCTAACGTGATCTATTATTTTTATTGCCCAAATAATAGACATAAGAACGATTATAAGAAATGTGAACATAACAAAACTGCCAAAGCTAAACTTCAAAAGGTGGGGGCATTGCCAGATGAATGTACGTAACCAATAGTTATTCAAGACACGAACCATCATATCGGTATAGACACGAATTGACATGGCCACTATGAAAACGGCCACACTGATATACGATAAAAGAATCGGTGATGACATACCACGACGCTAGACAGATATTTCTTTTTTTTTGGAATTGGACACGGAGCAAACCACACTCATCAGCCCTCGCAAGAACGGAATTACAACCAAGTAATTAAAGTGGATTAAGAACTGGTATTAAAAGCTGGCGACATTCGGGGAGTCGATACTCACCCCTCAGTGGAAATTAATAGAGGCAAAAGGTGCCGTCACATTCCTTCCGGCAAATCCCCAGCCATGTTGTTGCGTAGAATAAAGAAGTTGTGAGCATCAAATCCGGACTATTCATTTCACAGCAATTGAGTCACCATAAGCCGGTAATACAAAATCATTACACGTAAGTCAGCCACCATCCATTGGAAACGAGCTATCCATCAACCGTAAATAAAGATTCCTGTTTGGACCGACAAACCAAGGTCAAGCAAATCATTGGCACCCAACTAAACGGGTGAAAAAGAATAAGTTTTCGTTGAACATAACCACACTTAAGCCCAGCATAAAAAAACCGCGTGCTCAGCTGAGGGCAAATAGCAATTTCATCATCGGTCACAAAATTGTACGTCGGTGAACCATACATATTCGAGTTTAATAGATTTTTGATAAATTTTCCTTTAGAAATTCCGCTATTATAAATCATCATTGAGATTGAATGAAATAATTATCTTTTGAATTCAGAATCACTGTAAATCAATATCGTCCTCAGCTCGTTTTCAATCAAAATTTGTGTGGATATTTTGATTATTTAATTCCGCGGGGGGTGAATGGTGATCGATCTGCGATGCGAACACCATTGATCACCAGTCATAAAAATTACCTAAGCAAACGTCAATCTGTGAAGTTGTACTTTCTTCTGCTCTGATTTTGGCTTTCTACTTACTAAGTTCATTGTGCTAATTCTGTGTCAAAGTAGTGATTAAAAGTGCTTATGAGTATCAGAGTATGAAATAATTGAAGCTAAGTGAAAGTTATTGGTTTTATATTAAAGTAAATTTAATTAAATTTCACTAGCATACATTCTAATATTGCCGAGTCATTTGTTGCTATCATTGTTGTTGTATCCTTTGTAATTAACTTTCATTTTGTTTTTGCACATTTGTTCTACTCTTTTTGTTTACTTATTCTAGTAATTCTTGTCGCAGCTGTTTGCGTTGCGTTTATTAAGTGTCATAGTTACAGTGATACTCAAACTGTTCGCTACATTTATTTAAAGCTATTTACACCAGCTCCTTAATTGTTATAATTTATTTGGTTTGTCTTTTATTAACGAGTGTATTACATAAATCTTTCAATATGAAGTGTGATATTGATACTTGCCAAATTAAAAGCGATTCTGAACGCTACTTATCGTGCTGGCTGTGTGATGGTATTTACCATCTGAAATGTGCTGGTTTGACGGGAAGAATTCTGGACGCTATTAAAGATGGCAAGGGCCTTCGCTGGTCTTGCGTAAAGTGCAGGTCAACTGAAGTTGATCTTTTTAAGCTATTTAGGCAAACCAGAAATGGTTTTACAGAAATAGGAAGAGAATTGTCGGTACTGACAGAAAAATTTAAGCATTATGAAAATATGTTTAAATCATTCAAATGCTTAGATACCTTGTAATCGGTTAAGGATATCCGTGTGTCTAAACGTAAGCGTCTCCATAGTCCATCTAAGGAAATTGCTGCCGTTGCACGTCAGAATAATCTTCCGACGGAGTTAATTAATTTATCCTATCCGTGTCCTCCAGCATCAGAATCCTCAGCCTCAAAAGACTGTGTAACGAAATCTGCTTCGGATAATAAAGAGCCTGAAGTATCTTCCCCTTCCCCCATTGAAGTGGTGGCATCTTCTTCAAAGCCTCCACCGCCTTCCCTATCCTCAACTTCTAAAGCAGAAACCACGCGGTGGAGGGGTCCACCGGTAGTCCGGTCTGATACGAGGAAACTAGTTGTGGTTCCGCCAAAGAAGTCAATCTTTGTTTCTAGATTTTCGAGAGA
>NW_016159386.1:50829-52559 GCF_001687245.7 Rhagoletis zephyria | reverse complement strand
ACATAAACAAGATCTAATACATTACCAAACTTATTGTGAAGTACATTAACCTGAGTTAGGCAGAGTTCAGCCATCTCCTCTAAAAATACGTTGTTGCACGCACTAGACGCGAAAGGTATGATATCATTGTCAATGATGTTCCATGATATGCTTGGTAAATTAAAATCACCCAACATAATCATTGAATCAGAAGGTTTAGTCAGTAAATTAACTCATTCCAGTAAAGAGATGAGTCGTGAATACACCAATGTGTCAGATCGGGGAGGGATATAGCACAGAGCTAAGTAAATATACCCTTTTCCAGCCAGTACACGAATGCATTTGATCTCTACTGAATCAATGTTTGGAAGACTAACTTCTTCAGATGGTATTGAAGAGTCTACAGCGAAGAGCACGCCACCGCCGATTCTGTCCTCCCTATCTTGTCTATAGATATGATAATTATTTGGAAGAATCTCTGAATTGAAAATGTGAGGTTTCAGCCAAGTTTCAGTAAAAGAAAGAATATTATAATTACATTCAAGGCCTTTAAAGTATAAGTTCGTTAATTTAGTATTTAAGCCTCTTACATTTTGGTAATAAATACCTAAAGCAGATTTAATAATTAGTTTTTTGATTCAGTGTTATGACGGGGAATATTAGCTAAGTTATTTACTTTTTTGGGCCTATATTCGAATTCACGAACGAAAGCTCCGGGGGGCCAAAAAGAACTACTAAGCAGCGCATTAAAATTATCTAAATTTACGTCAATTTTAAATGAAGCAATATTTCTTTCGTAATTATAATTAAATTTTCTGATGCTTAAGTCGACAGTTGTAATTTTTGATGAGATGTAAAGCTTTATATCATCTTCGGTAGTAGAACGGGACCACCTCGATATCATCATTGGTACCTTATCCGATCATCTGCGTGAACTCGTCCACACGTGAGTTCGCTCAGCGAATTGCACCACATTCGTTCATTGTTGCCACACCCCGTCCGTAAAGAATCCGTTCGGATAGACAGCGCTCAGTGCCACGGGAAATTTCGGCAATACATGATTCACCGGATGAGTCTTCACATTCGGAATATACCGCTTCGCTTCCTGGATCCGACTCCGATGATAGGGAATGTACATACGTGAACAATCAAAAGAAACCAATTAAAGCATCTCAGAAACGTAGGTATTCGAAACCAGTCGAAGATTATAAAAATGACAAAAATCCAAAGGGGAATGATATGAAAGTAGGAACTATCGTCGACCCATTTCTCGCTGTTGAGGGCGACAAAAATGTACGATGTGCAAAATGTCTCGTGTGGGGCCATCACTTCAAAAGGTGTCGAACGCAACCGAACAGGGTGATCTGCTACAAATGTACACGACCAGGGGTTACGTCTGATCAATGCCCGTGTTGAAAAAACGCGTATGGGAGTCGATTGGGAATAGTGGTCCATCGAACTCAGAATCCACAACCTTTTCTAAATCCTCTGTCTCTAACAGTCCTCATTCCACCGAAGTCCCTCTACAAATCGACAAATCTTCAGTACCGAATTCCAGTAATAATTCTACTCTGATTCTTAACGAGTATAATCAAACTCAAAGGGATGGCAAAGAACCATCAACCCAATGTTCTGAACGAACACCACCAATTACCAAACCTACTTCAGCTCCAGTCCCTAATCACAATCAAGACGGAGACAACAAAGTTAACCCACCGCGACTCCGCGATGTTTTCTTTATCTCAGAAAAA
>NW_016159386.1:49899-50769 GCF_001687245.7 Rhagoletis zephyria | reverse complement strand
GCCGATAATTCGATTTCATTTAAGGCCATTGGTAAAGTGGATGTATTATATACGGTCGGTAGTCTTACCCGACTGGTGCCAACTCTTGTCGTACCTATCTCACTGAAACACCCAATTATGGGACGGACATTCCTTGAGGCCTTCTTTTTCGAACTGGTGCAGAAACAAGAGAAAGTTCAACGATTTTTAAAACATGCAGCCAAAGGTGATACTGAAGAAGTTGCATCTGGTAAAGTCGAAATGGTTACGGCGGATAAATTTATTAATTTGTGTAACCAGCCACCAGGGAGTGGGAAAGAACAAGCTCAGGTATCTTCTATGAGTAATGATCTGGAGCCAATTGACGCTTCCACACTCGGTTTAGAGAGTGAACTAANATGGTTACGGCGGATAAATTTATTAATTTTTGTAATCAGCCACCAGGGAGTGGGAAAGAACAAGCTCAGGTATCTTCTATGAGTAATGAACTAGATACCCCAAAAATAACGAGCGTCAGCCTTCCACATAATCTCACCCCAGATCAAAGACAAATGTTGGACGCCGTTCTCAGACTTTTTAATCCAACTCCTGAGTCTGGTCCGTTAAATGTCACTAATCAGATCGAACACGTAATTGATACGGGTGATGCAAAACCCGTCATGAAACGCCAGTGTCCAGTATCGCCATACGTGGCCGAACAAGTTCAAGCCGAATTGGATAAAATGCGTAGTCGTGAAATCATTATGACCATCGAAGAAAGCCCTTGGCGGTCACCAATTCTGGCTGTAAAGAAGAAAGATGGAACGTGTCGCGTGTGCTTGGACGCGAGAGAGCTGTATAAAGTTACCATTCCAAATGCCTATCCAATTACGGATACTAACCAAATTTTAG
>NW_016159386.1:21247-49777 GCF_001687245.7 Rhagoletis zephyria | reverse complement strand
ACATGCATTCGCATATGTGGATGATTTTATAATTTGCACTTCGACGTTTGAAGAACACGTTAAGATATTGGCTATTGTTGCAAAACGTCTAGCTGGGCCGGCTTGACCATCTCAACATCCAAATCGAATTTTTGTTGTAAACGATTGGAATTCCTGGGCTACGTTTTGTCTCAAGAGGGTTTATCTGCGAATCGATCTCGTATTGGAGCGATTGTTGAATTTGCACGGCCCAAAACGGCAAAAGAAGTCAGACGGTTCGTTGGTGCAGTAGGCTGGTACCGTAAATTTATTCCAAATTTTTCGGAGATCACAGCTCCCCTTTGTGAATTGTATAAAGGAAACCGAAAAGGACCCATTGAATGGAATACCGCTGCTGAACAAGCCTTTCTCAACCTCAAAGAGTGTTTAACTACCACTCCCGTTCTGACTATGGCCGATTATTCAAAACCAAACCGATGCCTCGCTGATCGCAGCGGGAGCTGTTCTAGTACAAGAACATGATGGGAATGAACGTGTGGTTCAGTATTTTTCTAAGAAATTCTCGAAAGCTGAACAAAATTACACATCATCTGAACGGGAATGCCTAGCCGTTCTCTTAGCGGTCGAAAAGTTCCAGCCATATTTTGAGGGTCGTGAATTGGTTGTGGTAACGGACCATGCAGCTTTGCGCTGGCTACAAACTCTCAAAGAACCAACTGGCCGTTTATGCCGTTGGGCGATCCAATTACCACCCTACGATCTCAAAATTATTCATAAACCAGGAAAACATTTAGAACTTCCTGACGCCTTATCTCGTTCTTTTGCTCTTCTCAACATCGTTCGTAGAAATCCAATTGACCTTCCGAGTAATTTAATCGTACCCCAATCACATCCGTGATCAACCTTGACCGAAACACGTGCGATAAATGGTACAACAAAATGCATGCCATGGCCTCAAAACAACCATTAGATAGATATAAAATCGAGAACAACCTACTATATCATCGATTGAAATTTTCCAATCAAAGTGCGGAAATACTGTTGTAGCATATTCAATTATAGAAATGTATTTTTAAAGAAATTTTATTTTTATATAAACTTATTTTTAATTTAACGAATTTTTTTATTTCAAAGAAGAAAAAATTCTGAAGTAATCAAAAATTTTCTTTTTGATTTACATAAATTGAAAAAGAACTTAATTCAATAATTTCAAAAATAACAAAGTACAAAAATGAACAAAGTACAATAGTAAATAGTATTAACACTACAATACTCCCCCTTCCAGAGAGTTATTATTATACAAATTGAAAGTAACTTGTTTCTTTTTAGTCGTTGTTGAAACTATATGGTTGTTAGTGTTATGTGGTTCTGTTATTTCAACTATTGCTGGCTTTAGTCTGTCAATCGAAATAATTTTAATTTCATTATTCACATCTACCTTAAAATATTTTTTGTCTTTTTCAATAACTCTGTAAGGCCCTTCATAAGGATGTTGAAGAGAATGCTTGTTAACAATGCGAATAAAAACAAATTTGCAAGTTTGTAAATCTTTTGGAACATAAATTCCTGAATCGGAATTTTTGTGATGTTTTAAATTTGAATTAAAGTTTTTAAAACGTTCCCGTAAACTTCCTAAAATTTCGGCGGAAGTAACATTTTCTGTAGTTGGCACAACAAGTTCTCCAGGTAGACGCAAATTTTGGCCAAAAAGCATTTCAGCTGGAGTGGCTGCAATATCTTCTTTGTACACTGAACGCAAACCAAGAAGAATAATCGGTAGCTCATCGTACCAATCTCTAGTTCCATTCCTAGCCAAAATTGAAGTTTTCAATTGTCTATGGAATCGTTCCACAATACCATTACTTTGAGGATGATAGGAAGAAGTTGTGATATGATGACTACCAAGTAATTTAGTAAGTTCCGAAAATAATTTGGACGTAAATTGAGTACCCTGATCCGTCGGGATTTCTAAAGGCACACCGAAACGCGAAACATATTCATTAAAAAATTTATTTGCAACTGTCTGTGCAGAGATATCCTTTACAGCATATGCTTCCGGCCAACGAGTAAATCTATCCATAATTGTTAAAATGTAGCGGTAACCTCTTGAAACAGGAAGCGGTCCAACAATATCTAAATGTATATGTTCAAATCTGCTCTTCGGAATTGGAATTGTGCTCACAGGAGATTTTGTGTGACGATAAACTTTAGATTTCTGGCAACTTATACATCCTTTTGACCATATGTTTATCTCCTTGTTCATACAAGGCCAATAATACTTCTTCACAATTAATCGGCGTGTAGCCTTGGTACCAGGATGAGCAATTCCATGTAACATATCGAACACTGTCCTGCGCAAATTATTTGGAACGAAAGGTCTAGGACTTTCTCCTGACACTTCACACCAAATATTAAAATTTAGAATAGGAATTTTAATTAAATTAAGATTTTGAAACGTTTGTCCAGAAATAAGTTTATTAAGTTCACTGTCCTGTTGCTGTTCACTCTGTAAAATTTTGAAATTAAGTTCTGAATTTTTAATCACATCTATTTCAAACGCACGAGATAACGTGTCAGCTACAATGTTGGTCTGTCCTTTAATATACTGTATGTCACTAGTAAACTGTGCAATAAACTCAAGATGCCTTGTCTGTCTTGGACTACGCTCAGTTTTGGAATTTAGAACAAAAATCAAGGGTTTGTGGTCAGTAAAAACCGTAAACTGTCTTCCTTCTAATAAATACCGAAAATGTTTAATATTCAAATAAATTGCTAAAAGTTCCCTGTCAAAAGCACTATATTTCATTTCTGCTGGAGAGAGTTTCTTTGAAAAGAACGCAAGTGGTTCAGACTTATTATTGAAATGCTGCTGTATGACACCACCAATTGCTGTATTGGATGCATCTACCGTTAAAGACAATTTTGCATCTTTACTAAAATGATTTAGCAAAATCTTAGATGCAAACTTCTCTTTAATGCATTCAAAAGCTTTAATGGATTTGTCATCCCAAACCAAAATTTTGTCTCGCTTTTTACTTGTTTTATTAATTAAATCATATATAACTCCAGTAAACTCAGCTAATTTTGAAATATATCTATGGTAATAGTTAACCATACCAATAAACTTTTGCGCTTGTTTTATTGACTTCGGTCGTTCAAAATTGCGAATCGCTTCTACTCTGTTTACAGAAGGCTGTATCCCTGCCTCAGATAAACAATGTCCTAAAAAATCTATACTTGGAACACCAAAAATGCATTTGCTTGGTTTGACGTTCAAACCATACTCAGACAAACGTTCGAAAAGTACCCGTAGATCCTTTAAATGTTGTTCTTCACTCTCACTTGCAACCAGTAGATCATCAATATACGCGAAAACAAAATCTAATTTACCTACTACTTCGTTGATGAATCTCTGAAACGTTTGCGCTGAGTTCCTCAGCCCGAAAGGCATTCGGGTGAACTCAAACATACCGAAAGGAGTAGTAATCGCCGTTTTAAAAATGTCTTCTTCTGCCATTGGAATTTGGTGATACGCTCTAACTAAATCTAACTTTGAAAATATATTTTTATTCCTAAGGTTCATATTAAAATCGTGAATATGAGGCAAAGGATAACGATCCGGTACAGTCACATTATTAAGTCTTCTAAAATCACCACAAGGACGCCAGTCATTAACTTCTTTCTTTGGTACTAAATGAAGTGGAGATGCCACGGATGAATTTGATGGTCTACAAATCCCTGTTTTTACCAAAAAATCGAATTCAGTTTTAGCTACTTTAAATTTGATAGGATCTAAGCGCCTTGGCTTAGAAAAAGGAAGGTTTCCTTCAGTGACAAGTCTGTGAACCGTTGTATGCTTAACCGGTTTTGAGTAATCTGGCTCAGAAATAAGGGAAGGAAATTCCTTCAATAATTTTGTATATTGATCATCTACTGAAAAAATTTTTGGAAGAGGGACATTGCAAAAGTACGAAATTGTATTAACTGATAGATTTGTTAACGGATCTACTAAACACTTGTTTTTAATATCAATAAGAAGTCCATATTTACACAAAAAATCAGCTCCTATAATCGGCTTCGCAATATCAGCAATCAAAAATGTAAAAAGGAACTCACGCCTTAAACCCAAATTAATATTCAAAAGTTTCTTCCCGTATGTAAAAATAGTTGAGCCGTTAGCTGCCGTTAAAATTATATCTGAAGATTTCCTAGTATTCGAAAATTTAGAAACTGGAAGTACCGAAATTTCTGCTCCGCTATCAATTAAAAAATTTAGTTTGTTTGTTTTATCAAATATAAAAAGGCGACGTGTGGAAATGTCCAAATTCCCGTTGTTTGTCGCCGCAACAACGGACGACTTTAGTTTGTTGGACTATTATTTTTCGAAAATGCACATGGTTGTTCACATTTTTTAGCCTTGTTTCCAAATTTATAATGATATCTACATAACCAATTCGGATTGTCGCGTGATTTTGATCGATATCTAAAAGGGCTCCTAAAACGATTCCTATTCACTGAACGTGACCTTGAATAATTTTGATTCATTTCCCTCCTCATTTCACATAATTCCAAAGAAAGTTTTTCAAAATTTTTAAAAATAAGAGAAGTAGTGTTAACCAAATTAGCCATGACTGCATTTTCACCTTTTGAATTTTGAAAATCATTAACTGAAGCTATCTCGCTTTTGCTAATAATCTCCCAAACATTATCAGCCAATTTCGTCAATTCACTAATACTGCTTGAATTAGAACTAGCTAAAATCACGCTTAGGTTCTTCGGTAACTTCCTCATCCAAAGTTTCTTAAGAATTTCTTGACTAAAATTGGAACCCGAAAGCAGTACAAGTGACCGATAAAATTCCGAGGGCTTACGATCACCCATTTCAGTATCCGATAAAATTTTGTCTAATTTCGCATTCTCACTTAATGAATGCCTTTCAATTAAAATTTTCTTAAGTGCAGTAAATTTATTATTTTCGGGCGGATTTTGAATAAAGTCTAAAATCGTTATTATAACTTCTTGCGGAAGTGCAGTAATTGTATGTTCATACTTTGTTGTTTCTTGTGTAATATTTTTGGTACTAAACTGCATTTCCGCATGAATAAACCACGCTTCCGGACAACTTGTCCAGAATTGTGGTAGTTTGACCGATGTAGCACAAATCTCATTACTATTTCGATCGACATACGGATTTGTTAACTGTTCGTTAAAAGTACTATTTTGTAAATCAATAAGAGTTTCATTTAAATTATCTCGTGTAGATGTATGTGTATCATGTTGTGGTGAACGAAACATTTTGATTATTTGAATTTGAGCAAATATCAAAAGACCTCAGAAAAGGGAAGTTTACAATTAAAAAATTAAATATTATATATGTAATATTTAATAAATAACAATTAAACTCTGTATTTAATTATTTTCAACAAAACTAGCGCTAAAGTTATACAATACAGCTCACCAGTAAAACTAAGATTGTTGTTGATGTTAGCGCTACTGCTGCGGTCGCTGCTGATGCCGCTACTGCTGCGGGTGACTTCGATGCTCTAGCCTCGTTGCCTGTGTCCGCTTCTTCGTCTTCTTCCTCCTGCAGCAGCAATGGCAGTGATGTTGGAGATGTTTTGTTTCGTTCTGTTAATGCGCTACTACCAGCTGGAACTTCTCCTATTACGCTCAAAGAGGAGCATTGAGCACCGCTCAAACTTTCCGGTTGCTGTTCTTGATCTTGAGAACGCTGCTGCAGCTGGTTATGTGATTGTTGTTGACTGGTTGATGCAATTTCAGCACTTAAAATAGCTTCTCCAGTGACTGCTTCTAATGCAGATGCATCAATGATATTGGCAATTTTGCTAGTGTCGTTGAATGCGCATTGGTGCGTTAGAAGCTGTTGCTGTTGTTGCTCTACTAATTGTGATTGCTGATCTTCAACAAAAGGCAATGGGGATATTGCTTCCTGATGTTGCGGCTGCTGTGATTCAAGTGGTGGGGATAACGGTTGTGGTAGTAGTGCGTGTTGGAATATGCCAGCTGCTCGCAATGGTGCTACTCTTTTTCACGGCTGACTATTGCGACGCATTGCCCTTCAACATTTTGGTGTAACATCTCATCTTCTGTGGACTAGTACCGCGGAGCAACAAACCAAGTGTACAAAATCAATATATCATCTTAATGTAATTTCTTATATTGCTCCTGGCAGGATCGCCAATTGTAGCGTATTTAATTATAGAATTGTATTTTTAAAAAATTTTATTTTTATATAAACTTATTTTTAATTTAACGTATTTTAAATTTCAAAGAAGAAAAAATTCTGAAGTAATCAAAAATTTTCTTTTTGATTTACATAATACATACAATGTTATTGTAGTGTTAATACTATTTACTATTGTACTTTGTTCATTTTTGTACTTTGTTATTTTTGAAATTATTGAATTAAGTTCTTTTTCAATTTATGTAAATCAAAAAGAAAATTTTTGATTACTTCAGAATTTTTTCTTCTTTGAAATTTAAAATACGTTAAATTAAAATTAAGTTTATATAAAAATAAAATTTTTTAAAAATATAATACTATAATTAAATACGCTACAATTAATGTAATTTCTTATATTTCTCCTGGCAGGATCGCCAATTGTAGCATATTTAATTATAGAAATGTATTTTTAAAGAAATTTTTTTTTATATAAACTTATTTTTAATTTAACGTATTTTTTTATTTCAAAGAAGAAAAAATTCTGAAGTAATCAAAAATTTTCTTTTTGATTTACATAAATTGAAAAAGAACTTAATTCAATAATTTCAAAAATAACAAAGTACAAAAATGAACAAAGTACAATAGTAAATAATATTAACACTACACTGTGGACACTTCGTGTACCATCTTCTGACAGAGCAAAAGTCCTCGATGAAAATCATAACCAACATTCGCATCAGGGTGTTTGGAAAACTTATAGACGTATCTCACAACGCTATTACTGGCCAAACATGTATGAGTCCGTTTACCAGTACGTTCGGCAATGTGAACTATGTCACCGCATTAAACCAAGTAATGAGAGCACCAAAACACCTCACGGCGAATATAGAGAACCAAACCAACCGGGTAGGCAATTATCGATTGACTTCATCGGTAGGCGGCCCATGTCTAAAAATCGTAACCAATGGATCTTCGTAGCCATCGACTGTTACTCGCGATATGTCTGGGCGCAGCCCATGAAAAATGCAAACGCCATATCCGTAGTCAATTATCTTCGACATATATTCACGGTGAATGGCTGCCCCGAACTCATTATATCAGATAATGGTACTCAATTCATCAGTCAAACTTTCGCAAAGCTTTGCGCCGATTATAACATCAAACACATGAAAACGCCTTTGTACCATCCACAAGCCAATCAGGTAGAGGCGACAAACAAAAGCATTAAACTTGGATTACGTGCTCACATGGCTGACCTTTTTGAACATTCCTCCTGGGAAAACCATCTTTATCGTGTTATTCATGATATTAACACTTCACTGCATTCAGACACGGGCTACACGCCATATTTTCTGCACACTGGTCGTGAATATGTGAAAGATGGAAACGAATATAAATTATTATTGGATGTAAATCCATACCATACACAGGATGTGGAACAGCGTAAAGTTCTGGCTGATGAAATTCGAGACAAACAGTTCGAACAATATCAACAAACCGCACAACGGGCCTTAACCCGCAAAAGAGAAAGCCATTTCGAGATAGGCTCGGAAGTGTACATTCCCAATCTTAAACAGTCCGTGGCCGGAGAGGGCCATGCCCAAAAACAAGCGCCACCAAAAATTAGAGCTTATGTTTCACGGAAACTTGGTTCGAATTCATATGAACTGAGCGATGCTAAACACCGAGTGCTTGGCAATTATTCCGCCGATTTAATCACAACACGTTAACTCATTCAGTACATTCGCCTTCTCAAGGATTTCGATGAATATATGGCGGGCCTCCATATTCCATTGATTCTGCCTTATTACAGGGTACCTGGCTTCTTAAGCAAACAAAAACAAATGTGATATCCCATTAGGCTCGAAACGCATCCGTAGCGTAATCGATCCGCCACAATCGGATAAATCGCATATCGATAACTTGGTAGTGGCACTAGTCGAACAGAAAGGGCCATCTTCAGGTAAATACGCAAAACCGACGCCCCTTTTCTTGGGATTTTCTCCGTCACAAACGTTTACGCACGCTAAATATCTATAAGTAGACGAGGTAAGCGGTACACGTAGTAACGGGGTTGGTTGTGTGTAATGGTGCATAGTAAAAATCCACACCCGTTTCGATTCACAGTTATCCTCAAACTAACTCTCAAGTGCCATTTCAGAACAATGGTACTCCCGCCGTATGTGAAGGTTGGCCAGCAAGTGGCAGTGGGACCACAAGGACGCGTTGCCGATATTCGCGCTCGAGGTCGACCCTAAAGCGCAAAAACCCCCATTGGCCGTGATTCCCAAGGTTGCGGTTGCGTGGGGTAGAGAAGTCCTCGGTCCTCGATCCTCGATGTCTATGCACCGCCATTCGAGTCACAAGCGACTGGCGGGGAAATTCGCGTCCTGTTCGCCCAGTGGCATGACGAGCCGACACACCGTGCCGCAATCGGCTATCTACGTATCAGTTCTCCTGACCAAATCGGCTTCAGCGACTTCAGGACGTCACTGGCCAAAGGCGTACCACGCAACATGTTCGACAACACCGCCTTTATTGTCGGTTTCCGTACGCCATACTACCCATTTCACTACGAGGCAACTTTGCGGGTGTACAATGGTGTCAACCGGGACCTAGCATTTCGACTGGTATGCTACCACAAAGCGGGAAAATGAAGACGGTGGCCGTACAAACCGAAGAAAAGCAGGGGGTTAATGCAACTCCGGTATCCGAGACCGAACCCAACACACCAAGGACCACAGGGGACCCAACTCTAGTGATCCTCTTAACCCAAGTGGACATGCATGCGAGGAACCTGTTGAAAACGTACCAACAGCAATTGCACCATAGGGACCGGAGCATTCGAACTCCAACCATGGGGCCGTCTACGCTGTCCTCACTTCCACTGTTCAACCAACCACATCACGCGCGGTACGATTCATCCGCACCATCGATCTGCCACGGCGCAGGCTACTCTTAACATCCACCGAAACCACCCCGACAGAAACCGTATGTTCCGGGAAACCCGTTCGTCGCAGAGATGCTTTGCGCCAACCCAATCTTTCGTCGCTTTCTGAAAGAGAATTCGGGAGAACCCATAAAAAATAAAAAAATAAAAAAATAAAAAAAAGAAGAATGATATTGAAGTAATCATTACGTTGTAAATGAAATGAATTACTGAATAAATTAATTAAGTTTAGTTTTGTTATATCCATAGTTTTGTTATATTATATCCTCAGTATATTGCTGTTAAATCGATCAAAGCAAACAAATAAAGGTTCATAGCCAAATCATTTACCAATGACTTTCATCTACCGTAGCTTACGTAATGCGTACTGAAACTAAATAGGAAAGACGGAACATGTGTACATACATATGCGCTCAGAGGCGAACTGAACGAGTCAGGATGGGGTTGATGAAGATCATGTAGAACGATTTCAATGTAAGGTCTAACGTCCATCAAACCACAGCCAGTGAATCGCATTCGAACCACCATTCTCATATCCCTACTAAACGCTCCACATTTTTTTGTTAACGTGTCGCTGAAGATGAGAGGGGGATAATGATCTATTATTTTTATTGCCCAAATAATAGACATAAGAACGATTATAAGAAATGTAAACATAACAAAACTGTCAAAGCTAAACTTCGAAAGGGGGGCCATTGCCAGATAAATGTACGTAACCAATAGTTATTCAAGACACGAACCATCATATCGGTATAAACTATGAAAACGGCCACACTGATATACGATAAAAGAATCGGTGATGATATACCACGAGGCTAGACAGATATTTCTTCTTTTTTTTGGAATTGGATACGGAGCGAACCACACTCATCAGCCCTTACAAGAACGGAATTACAACCAAGTAATTAAAGTGGATTAAGAACTGGTATTAAAAGCTGGCGACATTCGGGGAGTCGATACTCACCCCTCAGTGGAAATTAATAGAGGCAAAAGGTGCCGTCACATTCCTTCCGGCAAAACCCCAGCCATGTTCTTGCGTAGAATAAAGAAGTTGTGAGCATCAAATCCGGACTATTCATTTCACAGAAATTGAGTCACCATAAGCCGGTAATACAAAATCATTACACGTAAGTCAGCCACCATCCATTGGAAACGAGCTATCCATCAACCGTAAATAAAGATTCCTGTTTGGACCGACAAACCAAGGTCAAGCAAATCAAACGTGATCTTTTTCTTTGTTATATGTTCTATGGAAATTAAGGAAATTTAAATAATAAAGTACGATTTACCATAGCCCCGAAACTACAAATTTATTGCAACGAACCCTGGACATGGCGAGTATACTCCAGCATTGTAGAAGAAGCGTCGGGGCAACAAAAACGCTTCGTTACAATTGGCGCCCGAGCAGGGACCCTCGGTAGATCGTACACGCGCCAAAAGGGATTTTTTCACCAAATAACAATGAGTAAAATGACGGAATCGGCGAACACCTTGTGGCTGGATAACGAATACAAAGAGCATCTGGTGTCTATCGCGCTCACCAGGTACGGAAGTGGTCAGTAACTTACGACGGTGGACGAGACCCGCTAGACTTCGTGGAACGCCTAGAGGAGCTGGCCGAGATATACACGTTTGATCTAGACCTACTCCCAAAAATCATGCCCGAGCTACTACGCGACAAGGCCCTCCAATGGTACTGCAACAACAACGAGCACTGGAAAAGCTGGGACCCTTTCAAGCAAGATTTTCTAAGCTTCTTCCTACCGAAACGGTATTTCGAGCGCCTAGAGGATGACATACGGCAGCAAAGACAGCACGCACGGCAAAAGTACAAGGACTACGTGCTCGCGATACAGAGCTTGATGCGCCGTGCCAGGTGCAGCAGGGAGCAACAATTGGAAAGGATCTTTCAGAACAGTCACCCCGATTATTCACTCGCTGAAGAATACGAGGGCATTCTCGAAAACCAACGCCGAATGTCAGAAGCGCCCCGACGTGAAGTCGCGAGTCACGTTGTAGGAAATTACCCTGAAGCGCCGCCTACACGGTCGGACAGATCACCTCATCAACATCCATCGGAGCGTTCGGCCCAACGGTGTCCAGTTCCACCGCACAAGGCAGCGAGGAACCTACAGCACCACCAACGACCCACGACCCAGTCTAACCCAAGCAACGTATGCAGAAGGTGTGGTCAAGAAGGACATAACGCTAGGAGATGCCGTAACGCGCGAAAGCTATTTTGCGACCGGGCAGCCCCACCATGGACAAAACCCGGCGAATTCGCAACCATGCGTCAAGAACATGGCCGAATCTACGCCCCAATACAGCTTGGCGGGGAATTGGCGGAGGCCGTCTTCGACACAGGCGCCTCGATAAGTTTCGTGTCAGCCAACTTAGCGGAACGCATGTTAAGCTCTGGGAACGAGGAGAAGATAACCGTGGACATCGAGGTATCCATGGCCAATGGCACCATCAGCAGGATTTTTGAAGCCGTTAGAGCTGAGTTCACATCGGAAAGTCATACCACCACGCGGTACTGAATGTCATGCCCGGCGCAGTTGATGATGTCATACTTGGTCTGGACGCGCTAGGCAGCATTGCGACGACGATTTCCTGTGGCTGCCACCATATCGTACTAACCAAAATACCTACACAGCATGCCTTAGCGACGCATACCGTAGCGCGCATCACAGAGGGTACCGGACCGCTGGTAACACCCAGCAGTAGTTCACCGAACGGCGTGTCAAGTAAAAGTCTTAGGAAAATCACACACTGCCGCCGCGTGGCGCGCTGCAGCCATACGTGTGGTCAACGCATACGCCGCAGTCGACGCGACACGCGCTGCCACGGCACACTCCGTCTCCGCACACGGTACTTACGCACAAGCAAGGAAACAAGCATCCGAAGCCCATACGGAAGCCATTGCACGCGTCTACGTCTACCACACCGGTAGCCGCCGCACACACGACAGTCGCGCGCAAGGGAGCTCAACGAGATATGAAGTTCCGCTCCGAAAATTATACGATCGTCCTACATCGGTGGAGAGCGCACATTCGGCCAATCAAGAGGGACCAAGATCACCGAAGTGGGGGGGAGTGTGAGGACCAAATATCCCTGAGACATTTGGCGCACACAAATACCCGCCATCAAAACAACCAGCCACACATTAAACCACAGCAACACAAGCCAAAGCAGCCAGCCACGTAACAAGTCATAGCAACACCCAGCAGCATCTTCGCTGCCATGACAACGCAACATCACACAGAAACTTGTAGCTTCACGACCACGCAACATCAAGCACGCAGCCTATTAAAGATAGAACACAGCCGCTCAACAGTCAGTCCGCACGGAGCTGTGGTCGCGGTCGAACGCCTACAACTGACTGGGGGGATTGCTTTTGCGTCGGCTCGAACCACCACAAGACATCCACCATTCGGAAGTAGAAAGCCATAGATCTGAGCGAGGGGGGGATACGGACTGAACCTCACTCTTTCGAGCTTGAAATCGGCTTTGATCCACCACTCGCCACAGCCTACCGTGAGCCGCGCACGGATGACACCCGCTCGTTCGCCGACAACTAGAGCGCGTCTTATCAGTGCGACCAAGAGCGCCACTGGCCATCGACGTCATCGACTGAGCACCACTCACCGGCACGACCCGAGCGCTACTATCCAACATTGCGATAGCGCCACATACCGGCGTCACCAGAGCGCTACCCACCAGCGTTGTTAGAGCGCCACTCACCGGCACGACCAGAGCGCTACTCTCCGACATTGCGAGAGCGCTACATACCGACGTCACCGGAGCAATAATCACCGGCGTCATCAGAACGCTCATTGGCGCGACTAGAGCGCAACCCACATTGCAAGAGCGCTGCATACCGACGTGGCCAGAACAGCACTTATAGACGTTAGCAGCGCGCCACTCAGCGGCGTCAGTAGTGAAATCGAAAGAAGGAGGCCCGTCCTGTCAGATGGAGTCGTCCCAACCCCTCTGCGTTTCTTGCTTGTGCAGCCATGGGTGTTGCGCCGACTCCCAACGTTGATGCAACGCCCCCTTAGTCTGACATATCCGTCTGTCTAGTAGTCCATCTGTCCTCTCTCTGTCCAGTCAATCAGTCGGCACCCTCACGTCCCCTTCTAAGCCCAAGTTTAACCCACACACCAAACTCAACGAATTCACCACTGCATTTTCTTTATATCACTACCCTTTCAACTATTTAAAAATATTGGTAAGATATTCATCAGTTTTTGTTCCTACTTCATTTTACAATATGCATTCATAAATATCTCTATTCAACTAACCTACTACTTCAGGGAAACCAAAATCAAAACGAATGATACAATCATTAAATTAAATTAAAATTAAATAAATTCAGTTACAAGACTAGTTCAATTCATTCAACAAAAGAACTGTGGAAAACTGATATTCAATATTAACGAAGCATTTAAATGGTATACAAAAATTGGTAGATAAATAAGTAAATTATGTGTATGCGTACCTAGGCAAAATAAAAAATGAAAAAATTGAAGGATGAGACAAAATTTCACTAGTCCTCGGTGTTACCCCCATACCTTTCTTTTTCAGGGGAACGGCTTACTGCGTGAATACCTCTTTTATTTCTTTAGGTTGTACATATGTATATACATACAAGGATGGATGTACATAAATATGCGTGCATATGATAACAAAACCGCGAATGAATAGCAAAAGCGAAGATCGATATCAAAACAAAATTAATACTTAAGTCTATTTATGTGTGTACGTATATATATGTGTATGTATAGAAAAAAAATGTTTCTCTTCACTCACCTTACCAGTCCCGCGAAGGTACCCACATGCAGAGAGGACGTTGGATGGCTGGAAAGCAATATACATATATTTTAACATACATACATTAGTGACAGCCGCGGTGCGGAGCCCGTTGCTGTTTAGTCTACCGATCACTCGCTTGCGTTTGCGGGCAGCAAGCGAGTCGCAATTTCCTTCCGCTAAAAACTCTTACTTTGTTCAACCAAACAGCATCAAAGATGCCGCGCTTAATAAAGCTAAACGGCAAATGCATTCACCGCCATGAATAAAAAGTGAAACAAAAAAAAAAACGCGGTCTAAAAGAAAAAAAGAAAAACTAAACGAAACGAAAATTTAAGTATATAAGCAACGAACGCGAGTAAACACAAACAAATATCCTACCCACGCGGCTTAAAGATAATACAACGAATAACAGCCAGGTGTAACCGAACAACTCGTAGCTTGAGAGCAAAAAAAATGGGAATGCTAACTTACAAGCACGGAATTTTAAGTTTAAAAAAAGTGTAATAAAAAAAGTAAATTAAAAAAAAACTCAAAAAAACTCGACAGATAGACTAAACTTAGGCTGCGCTGCTGGTTGTCGGTGGTAGGCTGTTCGCCGGCGCACGCTGTGCAGTCACGCCTCTGCTGACCGCTCGCTGATGTATGGATGTTAGTAGTTCTGCGTGGATCCACTCCAGCCAATTCAGCCCGCTCTCTCTCGCTATGGTAAGTTCCACTTCCAGTTCGCAGAACGATGTTGTTGTTGTTGCTCCTTTGACAGCTGCCTTTTTGTAGTATATGCTACTTTTGTGCAGCGGCCGATGACCGGGCCAGGTGCTTATGTATATATCCGCACAGCTGATCGTAGTCTAGTGGTGGTGGTCTATTTACTTCTCGCTTTCTTCGTTTGTACCAGTGTGAGTGTACTTTACTTGCCGCTCACCCGTGTTGTAAGTTGAGGGTATGTACGTGCAGGTGCGTATGTGTGCGTGGGCTACTACCTTTTTCTTATGTTGTGTCAGGTCAGTAGTGGTGTGATGTGACTCGTTGCAGTATGACGCTGTTGTTGGTATTGTATGTTGATTCTTTTCTTACGAGGTCCTTTTGTCTTAGTACTGGCGACCTAAAAACACATAAAAAACTACTTAGTACAATGATTTTCTCTAGAGGAAGCCATAACTAACTGCATCGGCTTTACAATAGGGCACTTTCATGCAACTTTCGATTCGTAAAGCATTTAAAAAGTTTTATCCCCATGACTTTGTGTGAAACTATCACTGAGGGCTATTATCTTTAGTCATTAGATTTAATTATCTGTAACTTAGTGACTAGCGCCACTACATCATTCACTGAATTCTTGCGCCAGGATAGATTATCAAATAAATCTCGAATATCACCAAAAAAATCCCCTTTTTTTCTTTTTATATGCACCCGTGTACATCTATATACATACATATTAACACAAGCTTGTGGGTCGGTACAGAAGCCACTACGTACATAGCCCTCAGTTGCTCACTTTTTTTTCTACTTTATTACCAAACAATTTTGTTTCTTTATAAAAAAACTAAATAAGAAAAATATATATGTATATACGCAACTCAATATCCGTATTTTATTTCAACGGGTTTGGTGGCCCGTGCAGACGACGGTATCCCGGTAAATTCCGCTTGTTGCACCTAACCGGTTCAAATCCGCGTAAAACTTTCGCACACTAACAGTTTTTTTATTTTTATTTATTTTTTTTTTTGTTATTATAAACTAGAAATTTCACCCACGCTTTGCTTTACCAATTATAATTTTCACGACCGTTTGACACTGAATCTGCACCATAGTTTCTGCTCGACTAACTGATTCGATCCATCCGCTCTCCTTTATTAAGGCTAATCAGGCCAAAGAAGTCACTCCGCCTCCGTTAGGCCGCTATTTTCCGAAGCGAAAGTACTCAACTTCTAGATACACCCACACATACGCTAAAACTGCATTACCTATCTGCAGGGCTAGCGGAGCTTCAAACCTTTGGCTCTACCGCTGAGTGGTGTATAAACGAACATCGAATTTACACATACATAGATAATTCCACCTCCGGTACCTACGCACCCATGCATGCTTACACATTCATGCCAAGTGAAAGCTGTGTTACAGGCTCGCACCCGCCGATGGTGCCTGTCACATGGAGCGTGTGCGTAAAAAGAAATTTAAAACACGGGTTTCGTATCGCCAACGTGTGGCTTCGACCCACGACCTAGAGCCGGGCTTCAGATTATTTGCTGCCGATTGTCACTATATTCTAGTCTAGCTATTCACGGTCACATTTCTACTCACAACTTCTAAAAGTCACTATACCACCGAATGAGATACTTATCCTATATCACAGCTGTTGGGTTCTTATACCAGGAGTCAATAGTAAAATAATAAACATCGTACAAAAAGAAAGGTCGAGACCTGGGTAAGTATACGCATCCGTAAATTAATAAGTAAATAAATAAATAAATATATAAACCAATAAATAAATGTATGACAAAAAAATAAAATAAATATCACAGAGTTAAATGCAGCATAGTCAAGTAAAAAAACTGAATAAATAAATATGTACGTATATAAATAAATATCACAGAGTTCATGCACATGAGGTCAAGTAGTAAAAACGAGTAAATGGTCAAATAAGTAAATATTTAAATAAATGAATAAGTAATGAAATGAATTAATTAATAAAAGAAGCCAATAAAAAAAGGAAGAAATAATCAGGTACTTAATAGATAGAATAGACCAAACACAAATTTACACACCCATATTAACATACACACACACACAGTACTACAACATGTTATACCGTTAGCAATAAATCTATGCTACGAAAATATCTTTAGCATGGTATACCCAATAGGGGTTTCTTTTCCCACTGGTGACACCTAGTCCACACATGGAGTTTCCGATTGTTCTAAGCACCACGCATTTAATTTGCTTTGGACCTAGTTTAGCGTTATAATTTTCCATTTGTGAGCTTTGCTTAAAATTGCGGCGGTATACCACTTGTCCAATCTGAAATTTAACTGCCCTGCTTCTAGTGTAATGTTTTCTTACTCCTCTCATAGGCCAACTTCAATTCCTTCATTATTTTGTCTCTCATTAACTGGGCTTTATCCGCTACTGCTTCGACCTCGCAATCTGCCTCCCCAACCGTACCCAGTCTTCGATACAGCTCATATGATGCAGCATGCTGTATCATTGGCATACCGAAGAGGGCACGGTACGGGGAACTATTAATTGCTGTGTGCACCACGCTGCGCAGGGCGAAAGCAGCATCACTGATGTGTTTGTCCCAGTTTCTTTGGTTTTCATGCAGTACTGAGCGATTTACCCTTTCCGTGGCGTTGCCTTGGGGAGAATAAAAAGCCGTCCTAATGTGATTGGTTCCGTACTTTTCCAAGAATGCACTGAACATTTCTGAAACAAACTGCTTCCCGTTGTCGGAATGCACATATTCGGGAACGGCAAAGATATGGAACACTTCGTCTTCAAGGAACTTGATTACATTGGCTGAAGTGGCACTTCGCATCGGTTTCAAGAACACAAATTTCGTAAAATGATCCAAACACACAAACACAAAGACATTACCACTACACGTACGCGGGTATGGACCCATAAAATCAATAAATAAACGCTGAAAAGGTCTTTCGGTAATATGCTGTTTTTCCATCAGAGGCCTGTGAAATGCATTTTGGGTTTTGCTGCCTTTACAAATATCACATTTTTTTATATAATTTTGCACATCGGTTACCATTCCCAGCCAATAATATTTTTCTCGGATCCGGCACAGCGTTTTGTGAACACCTCCATGACCCGCAGAAGGTGAATCATGCGAGGATTCCACTAGCCCACGACGCAACTCCGTCGGAACCCAGAGTTTCCAGGCGTGGTCCTGCTGAAATTTATCCCCTTACTTAAATTGTGTCCGTCCGATATAGTTAGCTCGGGTAACTTGTCTCCGTTGTCTGTCATGGTCTTTTTCAGTGCTTCGTACTCTTCTGTTTTGAAGAATGGCGAATCGAGACACACCTCTAACATTCGGCTATTCATGGTTATTTCTTCCATGTCGGCGCGAGACAATGTGTCTGGTACGATGTTTTGGGACCCCTTCCGGTGTTGTATATCAAAATTAAGGCTTTGCAGCTTCAAGCTCCACCTCGCGAGTCTGCCAGACAGGTCTTTCTGGTTCATCAACCATTTCAGACTGGCGTGGTCAGTGATTACCGTAAAGGGTAGTCCCTCAACATATGGCCTAAATCTTTTTACACTAAGCACCGCCGCGTAGCATTCCAATTCGGTGATGCTGTAATTTCGTTGCGCCTTATTTAATTTCGCCGAGATATAGGCTATTGGGCGCTCGGTAGCTTCGTCATCCAACTGGAAGAGTACCCCACCCACACCGTCAGTCGACGCGTTGCATTGAATATAGAAATGTCGGTTGAAGTCGGGGTGCGTCAGAACTGGTGCCGATATTAAGCTCTGTTTTAATCGCTCAAAGGCCATTCTAGCTTCGTCAGTCGTCGTAAACTTCTTTATTTTATCTTTAGTGAGGGAGTCGTGCAGCGGGGCTGCAATGGTCGCGTAGTCCTGAATGAATCTACGGTACCACCCTGACATCCCTAGGAACCGCCGGAGCTGCTTCTGGTTCCGTGGTTCCGGGAAGTCTCTAACTGCCGCTATTTTGTTTGCATCTGTGCGAATACACCCGTTCCCAACAACATACCCGAGATACCTCACTTCTTTAAAGCAAAACTTACTCTTTTCAACGTTTATAGTCAATTTAGCTTCACGAAGACACCTAGATACTTTCTCTAACAAAGACAAGTGGGACGAAAAATCTTCAGAACAAACTAGCAAATCCTCTAAATACACGAACACGGACTCACGTAAAGAAGCGGGTATAACCTTGTCCATCAGTCTACACATGCTTTGAGCAGCATTGCATAACCCGAAAGGCATGACTTTGAAGTGATAAAGAGGTCCCCCAGGCACTGTGAATGCGGTTTTCTCTCTAGACTTCCTCTCCAAGGGTATCTGCCAGAATGCGTCCTTCAAATCGACGGCAGAAATAAATCGAGTATTCTGTAATCTACTTAAGATGCCATCGATGTGAGGAAGTGGGTAGGCATCTTTGGCCGTTCTCTCATTTATTTTTCATCATGTCATCTAAGCAAAGTCTATTATTTCTACCTTTTATGACAAGCGAAACTGGAGAATTCCAACTACTACTACTTTCTTCTATCACGCCCATTTCCAGCATTCTGTCTAACTCTGCGTAAACATGTTTTTGGACTGCGGGCGAGATAGGGTAGTGCCTTTGTTTCACTGGGAGGTTTTCATTCGTAATTTCAATGACATGCTCCTCTTTATCAGTTTTGCCTAATCCTAGCACAGCAAAGGAGGGAAATTGTGCCTTTACCTGTTCTAGCGCCAAGCTTTGGTCATAGGTCAGATCATGTTGAACTGCATCAAAAGTTAAGTCACCCTCGGCGGGCACAAGCTCCGCAACAACAGAACCATTCACATTCGCACTTACACCCTTGCTAACAACACTCATGCCAAATGCCTGTCAGAAGTCGACGCCAAGATATACTTCCTGTTGAAGCCCCGGAACAATCAAAAATTGGAGGTCTCGCGCATTGTCATCCCAGATGACAGGCAGTGTCCGGATACCCTGGCCCTTGATCGGTGTTGAGGCTTTCCTTGCCTTCGAGGAGCTTTTCCGCATTCTTGCCCAAGCAGCTGGCACCTGCACCTGAGTCCAAAAGTGCTAATACGTCATGAGCACCTATTTTTGTCTTCGCGAAGAATCGGTTATCACCTTTTAGCGTAACTATTGTCGAAGTAATCGTCCTACAAATTCTCTTCAGATTATATTTTTTTCTCCCATTTTCCTTATCTTCTCAAAGTTCCTACTCCTTTCCTTCTTAGTCACCTCTTCGCAAAAGATACGCCTACGTGCCTTTTCGTACTCCAATTTTCTCTGGTGTAGACTCTTACTTTCCTTATCCCTTACTATTCCTAACCTATCCTTAAGCACTTCACTACCGATCTCTCTCTTTAAAATACTCACTGGGTTGTATTCGGGAGGTCCTTCTGCTGGCAGGAGTTCCCGGTGATCTCCGCCAGCTTCGGGTTTCCCGGGTTTGGCTTGTACACACAAAAGGACGAATCACTACCACCCGCAAAACAAATCATATTGTGGAACTTAGACTTACATTTACCTTCCTTCTGGGCGTCAAGTGGGTTTTTGACATAGTGGTCGACCGGTAAGCCACACGAAAAACATAACATAAGGTGAAAAGGGGACGGACAAAACGAATGGATAGCAGGATTTTGGACTTTGGCATTTGCGGACGAGGACACCTTTTTAGGAAGTGACA
Organism: Rhagoletis zephyria; assembly: GCF_001687245.7. NCBI lineage: Eukaryota > Metazoa > Arthropoda > Insecta > Diptera > Tephritidae > Rhagoletis > Rhagoletis zephyria. The sequence continues at coordinate 29,460 of NW_016159386.1, read as the reverse complement.
CTGCCTCTTGAGATTTACTACACTGAGCCCTATCTATCGCTTCCACATTCTTATATTCTACCTTCCCATCTACCTTTTCATCTGCTGTGCATTCCAACTCATTTACTGCTCTCGGTCTGTTCTTATTTTCTTTAATAACTTTCTCAGCTCGCTTGCATTCCGAAAGTTAAATTTGCTAAATTTGGCTTCAGATTCCCTCTAATGATGCCTACTAACTCATGCTCCAGGATCTTTTTCTTACGACGGAAGGTCAAATTATGTACGTCGCCATAAAACTCCTCGAAGGTTTCCTGCGGGGTCTGCTTCCTTTCCATAATTTCTCGGATAACCTCACAGTCCGGCTCGGCAGTCCTGAAGTGGCCCAACAACTCCGCTTTGAGCTCGAGGTATCCGGAATCCGGATCGTCGGCATGGTCCTCGAGCACTTGCCAGTACCACTTCAAGGCGTTACCGGTGACCAGGCAATGAAAGTCTGTAAAAAGCTGGTAGTGGGAGATATCATACTGAGCCCTCATTTTTTCTACGCGGAAAGGGAAACTCTGCACCGTTATACCTTTAGATGAACCGTCAAACTTTATATGCCACTTTTCCAAATCTATCTTCTTCCAATTTTTTGCTTCATTCTTAAATCGAGAATCGCCACCATCACCGGATCCTTCACCTGATCCCTGTCGGTCTGATCCAGAGTTTCTATTCCTGGCAGTTTCGGGCGTTGGTGCCATAGTTGGCCGGTTTTCCGATGCTCTTACGGAGATCTCCACTTTTGCTACCCGGTTATTGAGGCTCAGGACGTTGTCTCGCATGTGGCGGACCTCATTCATGCATTCTGCCATCATGTCATTTTGTTGCGCCATCATCGCCATCATTCGGCTCAGCTGCTCGACATTGATGGCCGCAGAACTAGGCCCACCCCCTTGAGACTCCACGCCTCCTGGCTTCTGCTTATCTGGCTGCATGCTTCCACCTGACTGTTCCTCTTCTGACATTTGGAAGAGCTCTTCTATTTTTCGAGAAAACGTTAAACTGTCGTCGGTCGCGTTTAAGGAACGTTGATCGGTCACCCTAAAGTTGGGCTGGCGTGACTTCTGGCTGGCCGTTCCAAACACTCTCGCAGCACACCTATTCAAATTGTCCGTAGGTACAAAATCCACCGGATGTGGAATACCGGTATCAATCTGTGTAAAAATGGAACCAACCACCTGGTTCTCAAGAGCCCTTGCTACACTCCGCGTTACCCTGCGATTCGAATCGAGCAATCCAAGTCCTCCTACTACTACGCTATCGTCTACCACTCGTTCTTCAGCTTCCCGATCTTCCATTCACCAAACAGTGCACAAGCAGTACGAGTAATAACAAACTGACCTCCGAATTATGCAAACTACAAATCCAGAAATAAATGCAAAAGAAAATTCAAGTCTCGTTTACAAACGAAACCGAAGGTTTGAAGCGGGTGAACGCAGGAATTTCCAAATAAAAATTAACAAAAAAAAGGAAAATCTATCACTAAGAACCCAAAATTCCTCAAATCGAATATCAAAAATCCACCCACAGGTTAGGGCGACTCAAACGGCGAACTTGAAACACAAGGTGCCGCTTGTTTCGAAATTTAAAACTCCCACAAAAAACTCCAAAAATGCAATAAAAAAAATAATGGTAATGATAATCCAAATAGCCTAACCAAACGCTCGGTACAAATTCAGATCAAATCAAAGGAATGTGCAAAAATTATAAGTAAAAGGAAGCAAATAATTCTAAGAGGAAAGTTCAAAGGGGTAGATACATTAATTCAATAAAAATAATAAAGACCGAGTTGTTTTTTTTTTTTTTAAACCGCCTATTTCTAGATTCCAAAAATTCAACAAAGAACTGCTAAGTTCAAAAAAAAACGTATAAAAATAATTAATTTGTAATTCAAAACAAAAAAAAACAGGAAAAATAAAAAAAATCAGAATTCAATATTGCTAAATTTTCAATTAAAATTAAAATTAAAATTCAAAAAAAAATATAAAATGTATAAACAGTCTGGGATTAGACTTGCTCAATGTAAAAGGAATGTTTAGAACAATTAAACGATTTCAAAATCTAAAGTTTAAGACAACGAGTTCAAAACCTAAACTTCTAAATTCAAACCAAGAAAACCAATTGCAACTGCAAAGATTTCAAATGTTCAGATTCAGTTTCCTAAATTTGCACCTTGAAATTTCAAAAATGAATCAACAAGATAAGCATTGAAGATGGGAACTCAAAATTTCCAACCAAAATAACCAGTTTTAATTAATTAGTTAGCATTGTAGAAGAAGCGTCGGGGCAACAAAAACGCTTCGTTACAACATACATATATCTATACACATGTACATGCATGTATATTTTTTTACATTGCAAAAATAAAAAGAAAATAACAAAAAGCAAGCTCTATTGTCAGAAATAAAAAATATCAACTTAGCTCAGCTTACCCAGTGAGCGCCTAAATATACATACGCACAAACATACGTACATACATACATGCATGGTGATCCCTTTGCCTACCTACTTAAATGTACCCGATCTATTTGCGCATAATTACAAAGCGCATGCCCTAACCAAATTAGCGTGCATTCCAAAGCACAGCTGTTACATATATATTCTCACCTCCAACAAATATTTTTGGCCTACGTTTTGCGCCTATTCTTCGCCCCCACAAGCAGTGCAGCTATCAGTATACTGTAACTGCACAATCATAGGCACATACATACATACATATAGATTCTGCGCTCCCAGCAGTACTAACTATTATTTGGTCATTTAAAGAACTTTGTTTTTCTGAAGTTTTCACATAATCGTTCGCATATATAACCATGCTTACAAACGTATGCATTTTCAAAACGCAGCGAAACAATTGCGCTGCCCTTATAGATATGTACATACATATGTATGTATATATATCGGTGATGGGCATTGCCTTGCCCGCGGGCAAAGCTCTTTTAAGCTTTATATACATTTTGTATAAGCGCGTGCAGAGTAAAAGCTCTATCTGCCCATCGCTGATATATAAACATACACATATTAAGCAAGTGAGCCCAGCAGTAAATTTGGTGATAATACCCCAGCTGCAGATTTACGAACTCCCAAAAATTTATATTTCCAAAAACACCCCCAAACCACAAAAAAAAGATATACATATATAAAAATACATATAAAACGAAAATACAAAATACATCCCAGTTGTAAAATTGACTGGTCACAAATTTACATACAGTCCACAAAAACACCATAAACAACAAATTGCTCAACCAAGAGTCTCCTTTACGTACTGGATTACTTACGTACAAATTAATTTTCAAATATTGAATATGCGAACTGAACAAAGCTCCTAAATTATTTCCAGACTTCTACCGAAGCAAAAATTTAACATAGAAAATTATGGCTTCATGAGATATTGTGCCAGACTCACCTCTTCTCCCATAGAGAGTCCTCGAACAGAGTCGGCCCTCGAAATAAAAGAAAAAACTATTGACAATCTCTGGGCGCGGTTACAAGCCGCATATTACTCAATTTTCCAGAAGGATGATGAAGACCTTCCAAATGATTTTTTGGCGTTGGCGGAAGGCAAGTATCAATTTAATATTGATACTTATGAAATGACTAAAGCGAAGATCTTAGATCAACTGAAATTTATCCGAGCTATAAGTCCCTCAAGCTCTCACTCCCGAGAAGCACAGAATTTGCACACAGATGAAAATCCTCACATGTATCTGCAACTCCCGCCATGTGACACAGAGATTTTCCACGGTGGTTATGAAGAATGGCAATCTTTCCGAGATATGTTTACATCCGTCTACATAAACCACCCCCAATTAACATCCGCTTAAAAGTTATACCATCTCCGGTATAAAACAATAGGACAAGCCGGTCAAATCGTCAAGCAATTCCCTCTTAGCGACGAGAATTTTGACCTGGCATGGCAAGAATTAAGCGAGCGTTTCGAAAATAAACGCATATTAGTGGACAACCAAATCCAAGGTTTAATGAATCTTCCTAGTATTCACGAAGAAGATAGTAAACAAATTATTAATCTCCAAAGTAAAATAAAAACATGTCTGTCCGTTTTAAATACTCAAAAGGTTTGGACAGACAGCTGGGACCCCATCCTCATACATATATGCGTATCTAAATTACCCAAAGATCTGATCTAATGAAAGCTCAAAATAAGATAAAGACTTTACCAACCAATTCCAACATGGTGTTTTCCTGTTATTTATATAACACCCAACATCCTATGAAAAAGTGTCCAATGTTTAAAACATTCACGAAATAAAGGCGCATAAAATTTGTTAAAGCTAATAAATTATGCCGAAATTGCCTCGCCTTCAATCATACCGTGGCAGAGTGCAAGTCACCATTTAAATGCATGTATTGTCTGAAAAGACGTATCTCGTTACTTCATGTTCATTCAAATAAAGGCCATTCCAAAAAGGCTAGCATAAAAGAAAATATTAATAAATCGATCACCCACAATCGAAAAATAAATGAAAGCTGTGGTCATACCCAAAACATCACAGACCCACCAAGTAAAGAGCAAGTGATCCCCTATGATCACCACCCAACCTATACGCAAACTCAAAAAGTAATAACGCAACACAGCACAGCGCATACGATCACCAAAGATTGCCCCAAGAGTTATCAAGCTACAAGTCGGATAAGCAACCCACCTACTCAAACTCCGCGCATATTAGGTGCGTTCGTGTAAAATCTCCAGCAGAAACCAACCAACTGCCAAATTCCGGCGAAATGTCATCTGTTCGCTCACAAGAGAGAAATATCCAAAATAGTACGCGAACAGAAAATTTGCAGAAACTTGCAAGTTAGACGAACAGCTGATATAATTTTTGTTTACATTCAAAAGTGTAAAATTTAAAACGTACCTAAAGTTATCACAAAGTGTTATACTGAAACAGTTTATTGATTAAACATATAACTACTTATTTCTTACAAGTTTAATTAGTCGCATTTTGTAATTTTTAACTTCCAAACCATCAAATTCAATTTTGTGATTTGCGTAAATGCCAACCAGCTGTTTTTGATCAGCTGTTTTCCTGTTGGCAAATTGCTGTTGTCAAAAATTTTTCCAGCAGAAACCAACAGCTTCCCCTCAAAATGAAATGTCACTTTGCTCTCTCAATTTCCCCTACTTTGCAAGTTTTTTGCGTACGCGAACGCAAAGAACCTCTATTTCGTCAGCAGCTCAAAAAAAGGTTGAAGCTCCCAACCTAACATTCACAGTTGGAAGTATTTCATATTGGTGGATGTAACTCAAAACGCACTAAGAATGCATGCGAACTAAATATAACTACCCGCAAGGCAAAGCGGAAGATAAATACAAAAGCTGTCATACTCAAGCAGTTAACGGAGCACTTAGCGACTTCCCCCGTATGTCACGAATTTATTAAACAGTTCAATGCCCATGAACTAGCTGACCCCCATTTCAGCAAACCAGCACCCATAGATCTGGTTATTGGAAGCGGCATACTTCCACACGTTCATCGACCCGGAGTCCGAAAAATACAAGATAATGTAATAGCGCAAGAAACTATATTTGGTGTGTACAATCGCCCCATTGTAATGAAGGAGCACCCTAATGGCCTCTCTGCACCTTTGCACCACTTTATGGTTATGGCAAAAAGAAAGTGGAGAAAGGAAAAGGACTTCGATATCAAAAGTCTAACCGAGCGCACACGGGAAAACGGCCGCCACAGAATCCCGGGCGTAATTAACATATATTTTCATTCCGTATATATGTACATCATTTAGTTGTTAAATAAACCATTTATAACGTTTATTCAAAAAGCGAGTGGTTTTTATTTAAAGCGCGTTGCCACTTCTGATGCGATGATTACTCTGGCGATGCGTTTGGATAACTTTTCAGATGCGTTTTGGAACAGTATACATTGCCAATATTTTGTACGTATGCAAAGCAATGGACGTTTTGGAAGTCAGCCTAACTCTCCAACCTCGGTACGTGTGTATATATTACTATAGATATAAGGTATATAATCCTTGTATTATCCATGTCTAGTCCTTATTGCTTACTGTAGTAGTCCTTACTAACGTATTAACTTACTTACATATAAATTAGACATAATTAGCCACTTAAAAGCAGTAAGTGCTTTTATTTTTTCAGTTTTGAGTTGTGCCGTTATTGCGGAGTACTATCGATATAATTACATATGTAAATATAATAACAATTAATACAAAATACCAATTGCACTGACACGACTTTTCATCAAAGCTTTTAAGGCTAAATCGCTTATATGTATATACGTATTATTTTAATTTTACAGCCAACGGATATCGTGTATGAATTCGAGTAATTGGAAACGGATGACTTGTAATCGACGCCGTAAACATCCAAAACAACACCAACTCCTTAGGCAAAGCGGCGACGCATGGGAAAAGAAGACGCCGATTTTGCTAAGACCATCGAAAGTGCTTTGCAAACAGTAACTTCAGCATCGAAAACAGACAAATGGAATAATTTGGGAGCATTTGTTTCGGCAAGTGGACGGGGCCTGGATATCGAAAATCCACTCCTGGCCAAAGAATTTAAGGTGGCCATACAGGAAGTGATTTTAAACTTTCAAGAGATAGCTGTAAGCAACGCAAGTGTTTTCTCAGAAGATTTAATCTAATACTTGCTTTTTCAGGATTTTAAGAAATATTTAGTTTGCAATTGAATGCTTATTTTTTTTTGTTATGATTTCAGGTGGCCTCAAACAAATGCGATATTACCAATGCGATACGGTATCGTATTTGATGCGATAACGAACAAAAGAAAACTGAAACTGGTGCGATACGATGCACAGCGATACCTCTCTCGTTGTGTAGCAAGCTTTCTTAGGTGACAAAAAATCAAAAATCTGCAACCCTAAAGTGGAAAAGCCATTCATATCGCATGCATCGTATAGCAACGGTCTGTTTGAGGTCCCCTTCAGCGAGTAAATTTTTATTTAGTTTTTTAACAATTACTTGTGTTGCAAATAAAATGCATAATTTAGATTTAAGTAGCTCTAGAATTAGCCAGTGTACTTAAATGTATATATGTACATAAATATATGTACACTGGTGGTCCGATAATTTGAACCGATTTGGTTCTACAAGATTTGACCACTTATTTTTATTTATTAATTTAAATTTATTTTTGTTAAGAAAATATAGTTCATGCTACAACGAAAACTATATAACCCAAAGTTTTAAACTCTGTTCAAGAGTGATAATAATTCGACAAAGTTCAAAAAATGATCATCAAACTGCAACTTGAGTTCTAAAGATTCTTATTAAAGAGTTTGAAGTTTTGATGATCATTTTTGAACTTTGTCGAATTATTATCATTCTTGTACAAAGTATGAAACTTTGAGTTATATAGTTGTAGCATGAACTATATTTTCTTAAAAAAACAAAAACAAATTAAAAGTAATGAATAAAAATAAATGGTCAAAACTTATAAAAACAAATCGTTTATAATTATCGGGCCACCAGTGTATATATGTATGTATGGACTTTATAACCTGATCAAATGTGCCAAATGAAAAAAAAATTTATACTGAAATAACAGTATAAATGCAAGAACTGGTTTCAATTTTTAAGAAAGTAGTAAACACTTTGTTCATTTCAAGCGGAGTTTTATTTATGTAGATTAATGTTTTTGAATCCTATTTTTATTGCCATCTGTATTTGTTACATTTAACCTGTTACCTGAGTGTGTAGGGGTAACACCCTACAAAAATGGCTTTTGGGGTAATGCCGTGACCCCCTCCGTCCCGTTAAAACCCTGGCAGGCCTCGAAATACGTTCCGATCTCGTCGCCGTTAAATTGGTGGTTGTAGGTAACGGTTGATACGCCATCCCGTTTTTTGCACTGGATCTCTTAACGTCGAAAAGCTGCAATCACAACAGACGGCCAATTTATTCGCCACTCGACTCACACACCTGCTCTCTGAGAGCACTCTTCAACAATCCGACATACGCGAGCAGTGGAACCACGTTTCCCGATCATTAAGTACCGCCGCCGAAGAAGTAGTTGGATTTCAGCGAGCCCGAAAGAACGACTGGTACGATGAGGAATTTCAAGAAGCCGCAGAGAAAAATGAAGCCGCCTATAGGGTCACGCTGCGGAACTGAAGAAGGAAGCGAGATGTATTTGCCTCAATAAGAAGAGAGAGGCCGAAATACGTGAGTGC